>NW_026555343.1:28400036-28510235 GCF_029017545.1 Prosopis cineraria
TGTTAATGTTTAACTGATGCGAAAATCACTTATGTCAAAAGTAACTTGTTTCTAAGTGATATATTATTACATTTTATTTTGTTTCTTGTAGGTTGATATTATTGGGTACGATGGAAAGTAGTTGTTTAAAGAAAATTTTTTGTTATTTTCATTTTGGTGGAGATATTGTAAAAGATATGCATGGGACAATGCATTATGATGGGGGGGTTGTAATGGAAGAATGATTAGAGAAGGAATGTCTCTTGAAGGACTTGTTAGATTGATTTCATCATGCTTGAATTGTGATTTAAATGGAATAGAGTTGAAGTACATAGTGAAGTTTAATTGCAATGCTCTTTTAGACCTTAAAGATGATGAAGGGATAAATCAATTAATGAAATTGAATGATAATTTTGCTCAGGTGTACATCATTGGGAAGACACAGCAAAGTACAAAGGCTAGAGATTCAATTGATGGGTAATTTTTTTTAATGGTTGCATAATTAATATTATGCTAATATGAATATGGATGGTAGTAGTAAACATGATTTGAATGAAAATGCAGAGCAGGATGTTCAGCTGAGAAATTCACATGCTACACAAGATCTTGAAGTTCTACCATGTGTAATATAAAGTATCCCAACACCAATGCCTGAGCTAAATGCAATAAAATGGAAGGATTTGCTAGTAGGACTTGGGAAAATTTTTACGAGTGCTGATGATTGTAGACAAGCAATCTAAAAGTATAGTATTGCACTATGCATGTTATCTTCATAGTTCATAGGAGAAAATATACAATGGCACTATGCATCATGTTGAGACCCATGAGATGTCAAAGCCAAATGCATTGACAGTATTTAAGCTCATAAGCCAAACCTTTTTGCTACCTCCTAAAACATCTCGATCAGCTAGCAGACCTTGTCATGTGAGGATTGAGTCTCAATATCAGTAGAAGAAGGTTTATTATTGTTCTTATTGTCATGAAGCAGGTCGTACACGGAAGATGTGTATAAATCTAAATCCAAGTTGATGTTATTGTAAATGGGTTACCACACGAACTTGGATTTGGGTGGGTGATATACATATATGGGTAGTTTTAGAGCAAGTTAGATTTGGTTAACATATATAGATTTTTATACATATATATTGGTAGTATTGGGGGATTTTTTTGGTACATAGCAACCCTTCCTTTATAAATCCAAGTTCATGCTTTTGTGTATGTAGACAACTAATATGTGCAGATGTATTAGATGAATTAATACATGCAACTTATATGTACAGTTCATGTCTTCTATAATCACTAAAAGTGTGTGTTGTCTTAAAATTTCGAACAGGGGTTGCAAATTATTTGTTAGGTAGTTGCAAAAATTGGTATGCCAATTCAAATTACTTGAGCCATGTCCTAAAATAATTTGGTAGCTTTGCAAGTCTAAGAATTCAAAGTTATTCCACTCCAAATTTCAAGAAGGAGTTGCAAATTATTTGTAATAAAGTTGCAAAATTTGGTATGTTCGTTGCAAATTACTAGAGCATTATTCTAAAATAATTTGATAACTTTGTAAGTTCAAGAATTTAAAAGTTATTCCACCTAAAATTTTGAGAATGAGTTGCAATTTATTTGTAATAAAGTTGCAAAATCTGGTATGTCAGTTGCAAATTACTGGAGCCATGTCCTAAAATAATTTGTTAGCTTTGCAAGTTCAAGAATTCAATAGTTTTTCCACCCAAAATTTTGAGAAGGAGGTGCAAATTATTTGTAAGAAAGTTGTAAAATCTGGTGTCTCAATTGCAAATTACTGGAGCATTATCCTACAATAATAACTTTAAGAATTCAATAGTTCTTCCACCCAAAATTTTGAAAAGAAGTTGCAAATTATTCATAAGACAGTTGCAAAATTTAGTGTCTGAATTACAAATTACTGGAGCGTTGTCCTAGAATATAACTTTTTAAAAATTCAATGGTTCTTCCATCCAAATTTTGACAATCAGTGACAAATTGTCTCGAGCTAGTTGCAAAACTGGATATCTAAGTTGCTTGACAACTTGATTGATTGGGTATAATGTATAACTTGAACATTATAAAATACGTTTTAATATTAGAAGTTGGGAATAAAATTGTGAAAACAAATTACAGAGTTACAAAGTTGCAAACTTGATTAATTGGGTACAATATATCACTTGTACAAACTACATAGTCCCCCTTCAGCTAAGACACTCGGGGAAAAAATTGAAGAAGAAGCAATTTCTGCATAATCAAAATGGTTAATGTTGATGAGGATCAGACTCTTCAGCTAGGCAAATGCATCACACCCATCAAAAATTAATGATCAAAATGGATTACAGATTAATGACCTAAGCAACTGATCACTTAGGGCAGAGAAGAGACGTTAAACAGGACTAGAATAGAGATGATAGACAGCTTTATTAGACAGCTCAGGGAAGAGACGACAGAGAGCTTTACTTGCTTGCAATGAGACAGGGAAGAGACGATGAACAGGGCAGGGAAGGAAGAAACAACGAACAAGGTAGGGAAGGAAGGACGACGAACAGGGCAAGGAAGAGTAGAGAAGGAGAAATCTCAAATTTTCATAAGCCAAATAAGGGTATTTTGGTCATTTCTCATTATATTAAAATGCTACTCAAGGACCTAGGGACTTAACTGGCCTTTCAAAATGTCTTGGGACTTACCTTGAATAAAATTGATCCTTTGGGACCTAATTGTCATTTTTCCTTTTTTATATCAGTAAAATTATTTATTTTAATAAGCTTTATTATACATTCATTAAATCACCCTTTATAATTTATATTAATGAGAATTAATTAATACATGCTTATTTTGATTAACATTAGGCATTTTAATCTAATCTTTTTTTTTCAGATATAATTATTATGGTTAACCAACTTTCTTAAAATGTGTGATATAATTTTTTCTCTTATATATAGAAGTGGAGGGAATATTATTTGAATAAAGGAAGAATATAGCATTTAGTTCGAAAAGTTATTGATTTAATTTTTTAATTTGATTTTTATTATTTTAATTTTTAAGATTGTTTCAATTGTTAAGTTAGGGTACGTTTGGTTTTCAATTTGGTAAAAGTTTATTTGTTAAAAGTCTATTTATCAAAAATTAATTTAATAAAAGTTAGTTATTCTAATGAGATTTGTGTTGGGATATATATTTTCAAAAGTCAAGTTTGATAAACTAAAATTTGTTTAGATAACATATGACAAAAAGTACATTTAGAAGTACAATTACTAAAAAGTACATAATTTTATGATATGTAATTTTTATTTAAAACTTATTTTTGGAAAAATATATAAAATATAAAATTTGATATGGTGAATAATTTCTATAATAAAAATGTATAAATAATATAAATTTTGAAATATTAAAAATATTTATAATTAAAATGCATATGTACGCATAACTTGTGTCTGTACAATTATTAAAAAATTTTACCCAACAAAAATTATTATAATGATGATCCTTATTAATTGAAGTCTATTTAAGTAACCATTATCCTCTTAAATACAAATTGAAGCATTATCCTTGCCAGTTTACCACTTTGACACAAAATGAGATACAAAGTTCAGCAATCGTTAAATTATTTCAAGAGTAACATGGGAACTAAATTTTCAAAAGTTCATATGCAAATGGCAAAAGCAATTCTGATGAGAGTTGAGAGAAAGCACTTTTTTGTTTTTTTTGACTAAAGAGAGAAAGCACATTTAGATGGGTTTGGGATGGACTTTTTAAGGAAAGTCTAAATCCAAACAATTTTTCAGTTTAAATCACATTTTAAAAGGACTTTTGCTTTGTTGAATGTGAATCCAAACGGGCACTTAGAGTGTGTTTGGATTAAAAAATTTATAACTGAGGTTGGAAATCAACTAAGTTTAGTAAACTGAGGTTAGAAAAAAAGTAACGTGATTTACATTTGAATATCTTTTTTTCAAAAGTTAGTTGGATAAATTAAAAATTTATTTGGATGATTTGCTTCAAAAGCCAGTTGAGATGAATAATGACCAAAATAGACATGAGTTTTGTTATATATATATATATATATTTGACTAGTTTGATATTTTAAGAAAAAATTATTAATTTTAAAATTACAATTCTTAAAAAATTAGATTACAAATATAAAATACATTAATTAGTCAAATATCTTAATTTTTAAAAAGGTAGGATTAAATAATAAAATTTGAAATATTCAAAAAAGCTAAAATAAATTCATAAATTATAAATATTCAATTCACATTATCTACAATTTAATTTTAGTATGCAAATCTTATTTCATTCTAATCTTGTTATATTTTCTCCCTCTATTTAATGTTTCACAAATAAAGTTATATTAAATGGAGTGTATTTTAATTAAATAATGAAATAATATTTTAATTGTTCTTCTTCCTTTACTTTGTATTAATTTATAAATTATAATTAAATATTAAATATTAAATAATGAAACACAACAAAAATCATCTTCTTCCTCCTCAACACCGAGCGCCACGCATACACACCTGAAAACACACACAGTGAGCACCTTCTTCCTCCACCTTTTCCTCCTCTTTTTCTCCAAGCCCTTTGTTTCTTCCTTATCTTGTAGAATCTCCACAAAACCTTTCAACTTCATCTCCCTTCTACGCTACTTCCCTCCATCTGATTCTCCCTCTTCCCACCACCAGCATCATCTCCCTCTCCCACCATCATGCATTTATCGTCTCCCAGCTAGCGTGAAGAATGCGAGGGCAAGGTGAGAGAATATGGACGAAAGAGAGGAATTTGACAATAAATGCTTAGCCAACATTCATAACGTGCGTCAAAAAAGCTTCCCTGTCTGGCTTCACAATTAACGCTCGTTCTACACAGCAACGCTCAATTCAAAAATTTTTTCATCCAAACATATTTTAATAAGCTTTTTTCATCTCAACTGAAGTTGAAGTCCCTCTAACCTCAGTTAACAAGTAATCCAAACATGCACTTAGTCTTTTAAGACAAATTAGCCTTAAAAAAACTAGCATATAATTAAATTAGGTTGTTGATATGAACTGTACATGTGAATCGATTACAATACATAAACCAAATCTCCTAATCCTAATTGCCAAGATATTATTGATTTTATTAGTTTATAATTCCTTGATATAACTTTTTCTAATATAATATTATTTTATAATTTTTAATTTAATCTTCGTGACCTTTTCTTCCGAGCCTTTTCTTTTCTTATCCAAGAGTCAACATTTTTGCTTCCCATATTATTAATCTGTGTAGTTTTCACATTATCATTCTATTACCCAGTCAACATAATTTAACAATATTAATTTATCTATAAGATCAATGATTATTTCGATAAATTTATGAAATATTAAGAATTAAAATGATAGAAATTAAATTTAAAAGATTAAATCAATGACTCTCACAAATATAAGCGACTAAATTAAATGTTATACTATCTCTTTTCTGTTTATTCGACTTCTTGGAAATTGCCACAAATTACGTAAAGTCTTCGTGGATGTTTATGAAAGATCTATGGGCCCCTCCCCCGCCCTTTTTATATAGGGAATATACCAAATGAAGGGTTGAGATTTTGGCATTAGAGGGGGCAACAGAAAAGGCAACAGACACCCCAAATTGAATAGCAAAAGGAAATTGAGCAAGAGGTATACTCCATCTAATTTTATATATAAATTACTTTCAACATGTTTCATTAAAATTAAAAAAATTTTAAATTTTATTAACTTTATCTTAAAATTTAACTAGTTTTACCTTTACTTTTAATAAATATTTTTAAATTTCATTATTAATAATTTTATTTAAAGTATTTAATAAGGGTATAAATGTAAAGAGGAGTATTAAAAATTAACAAATGCCCAATAAATCAAACTAATTTTTTTTTTCTCTCTCTCTATCCTATAAATAGGACTAGAGGAGTAATATTCAATGAGCAACAAGGTGGACACAAAGGCATTGAGATTGAGTATGGGGAGAATGACAGAGAGGTTTAAAAGAATTAATTAATTTAGTTTAGGTTCTAAGTGTCGACTTTCAGGAATTTACAAGTTTGACTCTTAATTTTTCAATTTTATTTAAATAAATTTATAATTTATTTTTCTAAATTTTAACATAGTTAAAGAACAAATAAATTTATTTTTCTTATTAAAATTTGAAACATAAATTGTAAATTCATTACCATGAAGTTGCAAGATTGAGAGTCAAACTTGTAAATTCTTACAAGTTGACACTTGGAATTTAAATTGAATTGATTGATCCTTTTGGGATCTCTATGTCATTTTCCTCTAAGTAAGGCCAATGCACATTTTAAAGTGAATATATTGTTAAATATTATTAAATATTTAACAGATATTTCAAAAAGAATTATTATAAAGTAATAATATTAATTACAATTTAAATATATTATTTTGTAACTTATAATTTGAATACTATTATTTTCTGAAACTGTTTTTAAGGTGTGATTAAGGTTATCCATTAACTGGTATTTTAATTGCTCAATGTTCATGAGTTTTCAGCCTATAAAAGACGGTGCGGTCCACAGAGTTCAATGAACTTAAAAAAAATGTTTTTTTAAAATTATAATATAAATAATTATTGTGTATATATATAAAATAATTTATCAAATTAATAAATTCTCGTTTAGCAATGGATATTTCTGTTGCTAATTTAACATTTTTTTTTAATGTTAGAATAGGTAGCTTTCTCCCGCTTTATATATAAATGTCTATGTAAACACCAACATCTTAAGTTTCACATTTGCACTAAATTTTTGCTATAATATAAAATGATGACTATTGAATATATCAAAGGTTGGTTGGGAATACATAATGATTCAATTGAAAAATAAAGATAACCTAGTTAAACATTTTATGCCCTAGAGTTGGACAAAATTTGTACTATATATAGACTATAACTATGAGAGTAAATTCCCAGTTTAAAGATGAAAAAATTACTGCCAAAAGTATCAAAGATGAGTTAGAACTAACGAAGATTCAGTTGAAAAATAAAAAGTAATAGTTGAAAATTTTTGATGGACAAGCCCACCCTTGGTTATCCTTGATGGACTTGTTAATTAATGAATGATTAGTTATTAAAATATTAACTATACTTGTCATTTTCACCAACTAAATTCTTTAAGACTATTAAACTTGTCAATTAACGAATAACATTTTGTTAGATGTGAATAAATATTTTTTAATTAATGAATAATTATTTGTCAATTAAAAAAGAAAAGTAGGGATATTATAGTTTTTTCTTAGATAAAATTATTTTCAAATCAGTCCTTAATTCTACAGTGATATTTTAAAATCTTTTGATACTTCTTTATATTAAATATTCTCAATGGTCCTTGAAAGATATTTTTCCTTATATATGTGTGTACTTTTCGTTGACTAACGATAGTTTTGAGGCTAGTAAAAGGAGAAAAAAAGCTATATACAACTTGCTCTTTTTTTTAATAACCATTACCACGTAATTTGTTCAAATTAATACATTGCATAAATTTTAAATATTAAATGATATTATGAAATATCTCTATTATAAGACATTTCTAACCATCTAACTGAAACTAAGAAGATATAATGAAGTCATTACCTGTGTTTGAAAAAAATTTATAATTTTACTCACATTTAAATGAAAAAATTTTAAATTTGTATTATATTTTCTATTATGATTAATGACTTTATAAATAAGGGTAATATTGTAAAAATGTAATTAATATCCTACCAAATGTCTAATATTAAGAACTATCAATTTCTTTTTAAAAAAATTCGTTATAATAAGAATATGAGGGAGTATATGTGCATGCATGAGTGCTGGGGAGCAAATATATATATATATATACACACGTACATATAAATAGAGAGCATACAAAACAGGTGACTGAACTGTAGCTTGCTAAAAGAGATTGATAGTTTTTAATATAAAATATCATATAAATTTTAAATTTTGATTTAAATATGATAAGTAAAATTGAAAGTTTATATCACGTACCAAAAAATTGAAAGTTTATTCTTTTTTAGCTAGATAAAATTAATGATTTGACTTGATTTAACTGTTTTTTTCCCCAATTCTGGTTAGAGGCATCTTTTAATAAAAACAAAGTGAGACAGAATATATAGGTAGTTACTAAATTATAAATGTGAAGACAGCTAAAGTCTTGTTGCCTTGTCAATAAATGCACTGTGTTAGTCATTGACTTGAAGTTGACTTTTGACATAGAGCTATAAGCAAACTAAGGGTATTGATGAGACAAGGCAGGATTGAGACACTCTCATCTTGTATCCTGTCTTAAAAAATGATCAAAATCCAAAATTTATTCCATGTCACGTTTTGTCCCGAAAGCTGTCCCATCTCGAAAACTATCTCGTCTCGGTAGGAATCAAGACAGGATTAGGATGTCTTTTATCCACCTTTACTTGCTTTAACTGATCTTACTTGTATTTTCAAGTGACAAAGCTATAGTTTTAATTTCAAGATATCCTTCTATTGCTTCAACGTTTTCCTAAGAGAGGTGTGTGGTGGCTATATTTCTTCATAATGTGAATCATGCTTTAGTGAAATAGGCAACAACAAACATATATAAATGAAACAATAGATGTGCATAAACTCAAATTTAGCCATCAACTCATTATAAATTCATATTACAAACTCAAATTAAGCCATAAGCTCATATTTAAAATTTGGATTATAAACTCATAATAGGCAATAACAACCAAGCATAGACTCAAAAAATAAGCTCATTAGATTACTTGAATGGCAACAATCTGGGTTTGCGTTTTTAATTCCTCAAATCAATATCAATAATTATGATAAAATATCTTGCAACTTGCTTGGCTAGGCCGAGTATCACAAAGCAATGCAAAATTGGTCAAAGTTGAGGAGGTTCAGGGTACTCACACGGTAGTGATGATTAGGCAAGAGTTGCTACTGCGACTCCACGAGTGGGTCTGCTACGCTATGTGCAAGGCAACAAAGGGTAGATATGATGAGTTGGGGGCTAATTCCAGGAGGCCTGATTCAGATCTGAGGTGGCGTTGGCGATTGGTTTGCTAGATATGGCTGTGAGAAAATGAGATTGCGAGCGGTGCCGAGTGAGAGGCAAAAGGGAAGACTCGAAGAGTGAGAACGAGGAGATGAGATTCAGATCTACACAGCGAGCACGAGGAGGCAGCTCGGCTACATTTAGATTCAGATCTGAGAGTTGAGACTTCAGAGGAAGGAGAGAACGGCGTCCGCTAGCTATCTATCGTGAATTAGTTTTGAATATGGGATAGGGCAGGGGTGTTCGCTGTTCAGGTATTAAAAAAAAAGTAAATGAAAAAAATATAAACAAAAAATATAAACAAATAAAAATAAAAATAAAATAATAATTAATATATATCATATAAGGATAAATATGTATATATATACTATCATGACAGGATGGGACGTCCTAAAGGCAATGCTAAACCTCATCCCATCCGGGCCCCTTTTTTTTATCTCATCCCACAAACATCCCTTCTTGATTTTTTTTTTAGATAAAAATAGACTTATCCTAACATGATTGGACAATTATAGGCTAACTGGAACGAGCACAACCCTAAATGCCCTTAAGGCAAATAGGACTAGTGGACCATGGATAGAAAAGTAGTTGGATTTTACCAAAAAAAAAAAAAGTCCAAAATCCCTCTTTCTCTGTCTCTGTGTGTGTGGGGCCACACAAAATTATAAGGACTTTTTTTAATTATATTTAAAAATATAAAGTGTTTAGGTATTTTATAGAAATAAAATGAGATGTTTCAAAATATATTTTTTAATGAATATTTTTAAATTAATAAAATTTTATATTTACTTGTGATTAAATCACCTTATTAATTAGGGGCAGATGTAAACAAATTAAATAGTTTTTAATAATATTTACTCTTCTCTTCAGGGTGGAAATGAGTTAATGATCTACAATTTTAAATAAAAGGAGCATATATTTACGACCGAGAATCATATATGGTGAATGTAAATCGAAGTTCTAGGGTAACAAAAAAGATATGCGCAAACTTTTGCCCAAAAAAGATACGCACAAACGAAAAAAAAAAAATGATTATGATAAGTGAGGGTGTGAGTTTACTAATGGGGGGCTCTAGATTATGTTATGAATGTAGGTGGAGCTGGTAATTTGACCAAATTTGATGGATAAACTCGACTAAACATAAAAAATCCTATATTATACCTGAAAAGAAAGAAAAGTGAGGGACAAAAAGGAGGGGGAGGAAACTGCATTCCCCCTGCCTAATTAAGGATAAAGAAAAGTAGAAAGAAGAGGAAAATGAGAGAAAACTAGTATATATAGACTTAAATACTTAGCTTCATATACTTAATATATTTTTATCTAATTAAACTAATGCAAGTGAAATTTAATGTGCTAATAATATTAATAAGTAGAGTTTGTTTTATTCAATTGAAAATAAACATTTCAAGTACATAACAGTAAGTATATAATTTTTTTTGAATCCTCCATTTAAAAATATAAGGCATTTTTAATCAAATTTCGCTCCAATAAAGTAGTTATCTACTTTCAAACTAACTCTATCTTTTTATATTTATCCCTATTAAAACTTTATAATAAATACAAAGTCATTATTAATAGGAGCACTTTTGAAAAAAATAATAATTACACCTTACACCTTACATTTTTAAACATCTAATTTTCAAAAAATATCTTATATTAAGGTACCCACATGTTTTCCCCTAGCTTTTTCTCAGCTGGGAGATTTCATGGAGAAAACTTCACCTCCAAATTTATCTATGAATATTTACTCGTTCCTCACCCTGCCTTCCTCCATTTTCTTACATTTAATTATAGTCTAAAATGTTTAGATTATGGGATATTTAATAATTTAATAAATAAAATTTAAAATTGAATAAAATAATTTACAATTACATTTTTGTTCCATTAGTAATATATAATGGAAATCAAATAAGCAATATGTTTAAATATTAAGTTTTATTGTCTATAAATGTATTTATTTTAAAATAAGGTTATTGTTGTTCAAATGAAATTAACAACTTTTTTCTTATCCTTGTTTTCTCTTGCTTAACTAACTATAACAAAATAAAATCACATTTTTTTTATTTTTCTCTTCTTTTTCATTTTCTTTCCTATTGTTTTGTCTTTTCCATATTGATGCAAAACGGGGAAGGGAAAAGGGGCAAGAGAGAAGAGAAAGGGGGAAGAGAGACAAAGAAGGGAAAAGGCCAAAACTCTTAAAATCTCTTATTCAATAATACTCAAAATTAAATACAAATTAAAATCCTAGATTTATTTATAGATGTATAAAAATAGTAAAATAATATTAATTTAAATTTAAATTTCAAATCTTAAATCTAAATCAAATATTAAATATACTGATATTTAAGATAACAATAAAATAAATGATCAAAGGTAATTTAATAAATCAATATTCTCATTTAAATATCCCGATTAGATAATTCTAATATTTTAAATTAATTTTATTTCATCCCATATTACACCATCTATTCTCTCTTGTAAACCAGGTGTCACATTGGGGATGTGCTTTAGAGTTTTGAAATTGTTCTTTACTTCTAGCTTATTTGGATTGTCCGAATAAAATTGATGAAATTCAGTCAAACCCAAACCCGAATGAGTTTGGCTCCAATACCAGAATTTTTTTTATATTATTATTATCGTTAGGGAAAATTAATTTGTAGGTTGTTCTACTTTTTCGCAAATTTTAATTATTTTTGTGTATTTTATTTTATTTTAATTAAGGGCCTTATAGTTTAATCAATTAAATATGTTAATCCCTAAGGGATTAGATTCTAGAATATTTTTGTTTAAAAAATGAAATTAAAAACTTTTATATTTTTATTAAAAGATTATATTACTGTAGACTTTATTACAAGTTTTTTATAACTCAAGATTTATATAATCAGATTATGTTTTTCAAATAATTATATCTCTATGTATATAAATATCATAAAAGTAATAAAAATGTAAACTTTGTATTGGATAAAATTTTTTTTTATTTTTTCTGGCTGTAAATAGCAAATCAATTTTCTATAAATTTTAAAAATGTTTTTTTTTTGAAAATTTAATCACTCATTAATAATTTTAACATTCAGTGACTAATTTATTTAATTTGTCAAATTATAAGAGCTTGATTAAAATAAAATAAACTATAAGAATCTAATATAAAATCAAGGAAAACTAGAAGGACTTGATAATTAATTTTTCCTTATTATTATTTTTTGGTAGCTGATTCTTTTCCTTAATATTATTATTATTATTATTATTATTATTATTATTATAATAATAAAAATGATATTAATCTTCACTTCACACTCGTAATTCACAATCCCTTTCTTTTCTTTTCTTTTTTTAATATTAACCAAGAACCATGAAAGTACATACATATCATCATTATATCATTATAAAAATAGGGTTAAAAGTTATGAGAAAATGACACGTGTTTGTTTTTAGGTTTCCTCCAGTTCTATACTTCGAGATGCTTTTTCTGTGATTTTGTGCTCTGGAGTTAGGTTTAGGGTTAGTTGGAATGGTTTATTATTTTCTAATGTATATAAAATATATTATTTAGGTTTAGAGTTTGGTGCAAGATGAATTATTAATTTTTAGATGCATACAAAAATTATTTCTTTCCAATTTGAAATTTAAATCTGATCATATTTAAATTTAAATTAATATCCATCTATTTAAAGTTTCCATCCACCCTAAAGATATGCTGAAAATTATTATTTTATATTTTTCATACAATTCTAAAGTTATAATTTATTTAAAAGTCATTTGCCATATGTGTGGAGGATATTTTCTAAAAATATCTATATATTTGAATTCAAATTAATATATATATATATATATATAAAGAATCTGAGTTTAAAATTTTTTGATCTATTCTAATAATTTCCTAAAATTAAGCTTCAAATATGCATCTTATTTTTAAATCTTCCTTAAAATCTATTTGACATTTATTTTTCTTTAGCTAGATCTATTTGTTTTGATTGCAAATATGTTAAAAAAATAGAGTTAAAAAATTATTGAAGATGAGCATAATATATATCCATTTAAATTATTCATGTTGAATAAAATTATTTAATTTAAAATTTTTTTAGAAAAAGTCATATCTGTTTTATAATAAATTATAAATGTGTCCATTAGAATTAAATATTTTTGGTCCATTTATTTGAAATTCAAATAAACATTTTTATATATTTAATATTCAAAATTTTAATAGAAAATTAAGATGGAGAAAAAATAAAATGAATGAATTTTAAGAATGATCTATTAGCTCTAAATATGTTTTCATCATGTTTTTTTTTGTTATAATGTCCATTTTTAGTTTTTTGAATTTTTTCTCCCTATGTTTTTTCTGTAGTAAAAAAATTATTTTAATATTAAATATTTAGATAAAAAATTAAGATGTGAAAAAAAAATTAAGATGACCAAATTTTAAGAGCGACCTATTAGCTCTTGATTTTTTTTTCTTCTATTAGTTTTTGGTAATAATATGTTTTTTCATCATATTATTCTATAATTATATAATTAGATAATGGATAATAAGAAATCTACTTATTTAAAAAGAAAACTATTATAAAATAAATTCAAATTTAAGTTTAAATTTAAATTATATTGAGATTATAAATTGATAGATTGAATTTCATTTTCCAATTATATATGTTAATATTAATGGTGATCATTGCTTCAATTGCTCATAAGTTATTTTGTTTGTATTTTAATTTAATTTGAATTTTATTTAATTGAAAGTTCAAATTCAAAATTCCCTCCAACATCAGCCTTAATACTAATTATAAATAGAGCAAATTGGATACATGTTCATTCATCGATTTTATGCTTTGAATGACCCTTTTTTTAATTATGTTCTTCAAGAGTTAGGTTTGGTTGTTGATTTGTAGGTAAGTTTTGGACTTATTTTTAAATTATTTATTTATATAAACCAAAAAAGTATGGTTAGTGATATAATTTGAATATGTGGGATTCAAATTCATTCACTTGAATATTGTTATGAGCTCCTAATTCAACATTACATATGCTGTAAACTTATTTTTCTATAGTTATGAAATATTGTGATTTGAATTTTGAGTGTTTAAATTTAGATGAAGTTTGATAAGATCTTATATATTTAATTATTTGTATTAAATAAAATCAAATTTCAATATTTATGTGTAATATTTCCAAATTTAAAATTGGTAGCTTATTAACTCCAAAACCATATAATCAACAAATACTTATAATAATTTTTTAATCAATCATATAATTTCCAAACCAATTTAAAACTAATTAAATTTTTTATACTTTATGCTTTTTGTTAGACTTATTTAATTTTTTTACTGTTCTTCAATTTTTATTTTTCATTTTATATTTCAAAAATGTTAGCTTGACATTTTTAATAAAAATTTGTGAGCCCCAACAATTTTTTATCTCGCACATATGGAGATATTTAATTTGTTGAAAAAAGTAGCATAAAATTCAATTGGTTGAAATAAAATAGCATGAATTTTCATCAATTACTAATTATACTTTTATTTTTTAAAAAAGACATTTCTTTATTCACTATATAAAATTTAAAAAATAACTTAGTAAATTATCTATGACATTAATGGTATGGATTGTTATATATTTTTATTACATGTATTTTATATGGTTTTTTGCTCATTGGTACCCTCCTATTAGGGGCAATACTATTTGAAGTATGGTGGTTAGATACCATTGAACAATTCTATTTGAACACTACTATATTTTATGATGTCAAGTTATTTTATATAATTATAAAATATTGTGATTTGAATTTTAATTATTTAGATTTGGATGGATTTTCATAAAATACAATATTTATAATTAAAAGAAAGTATATTGATTATTGTGAAAAGAACAATGGAAGAGTTTGAGAGAAAATGATAAAGATCAAGTGAGATTGGACTTTGAGAATTTAAATTTACATGAAAATACTAATTGAGTTTGTACATAAGTGACTTCAATTAGGAATTTGGTTTGAATTCGCCACTTGAATTGCATAAATCTTGATTAATTGGTTATTTCTAATATATTAATTCAAATGAGATAAAAGAAGATATAACCATTTAATAAATATCAATATAATGTTGACTATTTAAATATCTAAACTATGCAATTAATCAATGGGCGGTGATCTTGAACTTTTATTCCAATGCCTAAGGAATAAAACAATAAAAAAAGAATTATGTTATTATTCAAGGAAAAATCTTTAGGTTTAAATTCCAAGCATATCTGATAGTTAAATTAGGTTGACAATTAAATTCAAAATTTCCTCCAACATAGGCTACCACTTCATTTCATGATTCTAATTTTGATTAACACTATCATTCATGAGTTTATTGTGCAGATAGGTTTATCATAATTATCTTTTAGTCTCATCATATATTTACATCGTTAATGTTTATTTAGTGTTTCATTAATTTGTTCACACCAAGTCTACCTCAATGTTTCATCTTCTATTGATTTTTATTTTGCAAAGAAAAAATTGGAGATTCATTATCAAATAATAATCATAGTTGTGTAATATTTTGAATTCTCATAGGGAGTGATGCTCACATTTAGTGTACAATCATGCCTCAAATAGGATTACCTTCAATAAGAGGATATTAAACAATAAAAAATATTTAATAACATTTAATATATTTATCATTCCCATTATGTAGTCATTTATTTAAGACATTGACAATTAAAAAAATAAATTTTCTAATTAAATGTTGAATACATCATGAAATTATGACTAGTTAATTTCAAATCATATTTAAAAGTTATTTTTAATAATATCAAATATTCATTGGAAAAGTTTTGCCTCCAGTGTGATCCTACCTGACTTAACCCATGAACAATGGGTAATTGTATCAAAAAATGATTAAATGAATAAAATTTGTTGATAAGAATTCTATTATTCTTATCAAGTAAAAAATCATTTTTCTACTTACATATTGAATATAATTGAAATTATTAATTAATTTCAAATCATATTAAAAATTTATTTATTTGAAAATATATTTATATCAAAATATTATAATATTAATATTGAAATTGAATAAAAAAATAACTCCAATAATTTTAAAGTCAAGATAAATATGAATAAAAATAGTTTTATCTAAATTTTAAAACTTATTGCAATTTGAGAATAATATAGATATAGATAATAAAAATTAATAGATCAAAATTTACTATACATTAGGGGCGTAATGTCAACCCGATAACCTAGCAAGTTTAGTTTAACCTAAGGGATTGGGACAGACTAGACACCGACATGAGCTCAAAGTTGGTCCGGCCTGACCCTTAGGAGAAAAAGTTGTTGTGTTTGATTGAGACTTCATATAAATCTTTCCTATTATTCCAAGTGGGTCGAGAGAGGCATTTTATTTGCCATCATTAACTCTTTGTATATTTAGAATAATTGTCAACTTTTTATAGTAACAATAAACATTAGACTTCTAGCAATAAATATTTGAGCATCTATAAGTACTCTTCAAGATTTTGCTTATTGAATTATCAATTGGTGATGGAACCACTGCTAAATTCATAAATATTAAGATATTAGCTAAATTCATTACTGGATGATTCAGATAACCCAATAAAGTTCATTGTTAATTCAACTTTCTCAAATTTCTTTAAAAATATCTATAATTCTTCATATATTAGAGATATAGCTATATTATCTTCTACACTAGCTTTCTAGTGAGGAAGTTCTATACTTAAGTTCAGATAGTGTTGTTAAAAATGATGGGAAACATATATTTCTTTGATGACCTATACTCTACAAATTTTTTAAATTCAATTTCAATGCTAGGATTCTTGAATCATGAATAAGGCTAAAAGTAGGTACTCTAATTATTTTAGTGTGAGATATTGATAAATCTATGGAATCATGCAATGGTACACATCTCATACTACATGAACTAGAAAATATGTCATTGAGGCCCAAGAAATGTCTGGATCAAATGTAGGGATGAAATTATATATATTGCATACTGCTATGTGTTCATCTAATTCTAAGTTGCCATTTACTATAATAAGGAGTCAATTTCTCATAATGTTGGTCTTTGTTATGACTATTAATAAGAGTGAGGGATGTAGCCAATGTCATATTGGTTTGTACTTTCCTTGTCATGTCCTTATCCATGTCCATAATTATATTTTGTTGTCTCTCATGTTTGAAGTAAGGAGGTTTTAAAAACATTAGTTCTTGATAAGAATGGTTGCTTTACATATAGAACTTCTAATGTACCTTATATGGAAGTCTTTGATAATTAGATTTAAATAATCATGAATTTTTGTTAATCTACTTCTCATCACATCCATTTACACCATTTGCATTTATTTCTTACCATTTGTTTGACTCTACATGCATGTTTGATATCAATGACAATAATTACATAGCTCAATTGTGTATATAATGATACGAAGAAATAAGTTATTCTTTTAAGAAAGATTTTCCTACAAAATTGATACTTATTTATAAAAACTGATTTGTTATTGAATTTTTCAAATAACCCAATAAAGTTCATTGTTGATTTGACATTTCCACATTTATGTAACATTAATATCTATAATTCTTTATATTTTAGGCATAAAATTAAATTAGTTGCTACATACGTTGATTATGGTTAAAAAAGTAAATAAGTACATATTGTTCATGATCCCTGATGAAAAATTTGTATATTTGAGATCTAATAGAATCATGAAAGGTGATGTAAACATGAATTCACTTGAAGATCTTTACTCTATAAATTTTCTAAATTCAATTTAAACATCGGGCCTCTCGATTATTGAAATAACACTTGAAATGGGTGTCCTAATTATTTTAATACAAAGAACTAATAAGTTTATGGAGTTGTGCAATGCCATACATCTAATAGTTACACGAATTGGAAAATATATATTTTGGCTTGGGAAATATTTAGATCAAATGAAAGGATGGAAATATGTATAGCATATTATTATATGTTCATCTGATTCCAGGTTGCCATTTATCATGAGAAGGTAGTTTTTCATTATGTTACATTTTTCATGACCATTAATAAAACTAGGGTCAAAGCTTGTGTAATATCAAATTGTACTTGCAACTTTGTCATGTTTTCACTCACAGCCAATTATATGTTGTTGTTTCTTGTATTCAAAGTATGTAATATTTAAAAATATTGATTCTTGATGAAGATATATAGTCACTCACCACCATGAGAATTTCGAATGTTATTTATAATGAAGTCTTTGATAATTCAACAAAAAATATATGAATTTTTCTTAATTTGTTTCACATTGTATCTATTTACAATGTATATTTTTATCATCTTTTTATACTCTGCTTCTGCATAATTGACATAATGAGCCCATTTATTTTAGCTTATTTTATGAAAAATCACTTAATTTTTGAAAAAAAAAATCTATTTTTTGAGCTTTTACTATGTTTGTTTAAATTTTTAAAAATAATCAAAATTTTAAAAAATATATTTCTAATTATTTTTAGAAGCTATTTTGAATAGTTTTTGAAAATAATATAATGCAATAGATGAAAGAGAATGTTTTAAAAATATGAAATAAATAAAGATATTATAAAATTTTAAAATAATTAAATAATAAATTATTTTTATAAAATAGAAATCAAGCAGGATATAATAAATTTAAAAATAATAAATTAATAATTAATTTTTTATTATTGTAACCAAAAATAAAATAATGTCTACTTTTTATAAGATTCCTACAACATATATATATATATATATATATGGAGAATGTGTCCATAAAATGTCTAAAAAATACTTACTTTTTAATCTTAAACAAGCAGACTTATTACTAATGATCACTAAACATCCTCACTACATACAAAACAATATGGAGAATGTGTCAATAAAATATTTTGTCGTAAAAAATCATCATAAAATATAGATATGTTACTTATTAAAAAAACTATTGTATATGGCCCGTGCATTGCTTGGGTACTTTACTTGTTAGTTAGATAAGACCAAGTCTAAGAGAGAAATCACGCATATCTAAATTCTTCCAAGTAGGTAAAAAACTCTTATAGGTGAAACTTTAACAAAGATATTCCTAAAAGGATGTAGAAACTAAAAATATGTAAAGAGATTATTTTGGTCTTAGCATTCTTCCCCACTCCATAAGCAAAAAAATTAGCATACTTCGAATGAATGCATACCGTCATGATATCCGTAAAGCCTGGTGGACCAAACAGATCAAGTTTTATAATCCACCTTAGCACACTTTGAACATTATCAACCAGAAGGAAAGTCAAGGACCTTTTCTTTCTTCCTTGAATGGTTCTCTTATCCACTATCTACAGATCAAAGAAGATTATTGCAGAAAATAATAAATTCTTCATTCCATTTGGGCATCTAATGGCCTTTATGTCAACAAAAATGAACCATCATGGTAGCCTGATCAGAAAGAGCTTGAGAACAAGTTGCCAGAATCCACTTGATTTTCTAGATTGCTTGAAAGCACTACTACAAACTAATTTGTAATGCACTAATTTTCATCAGTTTTACAAAAAACTAGAGTAAAAAAAGGTGGTAACAATTTTATAATTTTTTAAAAGAGTTTTTTTGTATCTTTTTAAAAAACATTTTCCACATCAGTTATAACCAAACCAATATGGAAAACTATGTTTTCCAAAAAAAAAATTTGCTTCTTTTTCAATGTCAGTTTCAAAATAACTAATGTAGAATATAGATACTCTGTTAGTTTTGGAAAAAACCAACGTGGTATCTCAATTTAAAATTTAAAAGTCACATTTTAGATATATTTTTTTCTAGTTTTTTAGATCCGTGATGCAACTCTTCTTTCATTTCTTCTTCTTCATTTCAAAGTTTCCACCTTTTTCCTCCCTTTGCCATTTGAAATCCTGTTGGTCACTGTTCCCTATTGCCTTTGTCGCCTTTACTGTCACCATCGCTGTTTGGGCTCCATAAGTATGCATATTTCATTTCTCTTTCATTTTTAGCAGAACTAGAAGAGTAAATATTTCTCCTCCATCTTTATATTTCCCTTTCATTCGAAGTACTTGTCCATTCCTTTTCTACTGTCTTAGTTGTGGGTGGTGTGTGAGTTGCCGTAGGTGGTATGTTGGTGACTTTTAATGTGTGGGTCTTCCACTTGTGGTCTCTTCCTTACTATTTCAATTTAAAAGTAATGGGTGTTGCTCATCTTCCATCTTTTGATCCTCTTCCATTAGAGATATTTTGCTAGCTCTTTTACTTTAAATCTTTATTTTTATTTGTTGTTTCTCAGTTTTTATTGCCTATTGCTATTATGATTAGTTGATTTAATTGAATATTTGTATAGTCGGGTATTTTAATAGATGAATTTGTACCTTCAAATCTTTATTTTAATTCTCAAATTTATACTTCATAATAGTTGATTTGATGGAATATTTTTATATTTTAGTATCTAGATTGTTGGATTGATTTAGTTAATATTGTTATTGATCTTGGATTAATTATATATTTTTATATTTTTTTAGTATTTGAACAAATATATGGGTGTGTATATATATATGGATTAACATACTAGTTATATGAAGAAAATATTATAGTAGTTCATTTTATAAAGATATATTTAGTGTAATTGTACTTGTTGTATAATCATTGTGATTTTGCTGATTGGTTGTTTATATTTGTTGTTTAATCTATACAATTTATAGGTTTTAAGTTTTGGATGTATAGAATTTTTTTTAAAAAAATAAAATTTTAACAATGGTTATATAGAAAACCGTTGTGGGTTATCTACAGATAACTAACTTTTCACAATAATTTTTTCTATAACTGTTGTGAAAAGTTTATTTTTTTAAATTTTTTTGTTTGCTTGTTAAAGATTTTTCCCATTGCAACTTTTCACTTCTTTTCTTTTTATTTCCTTCTAATAACTGACATAAAAAGTCTAAAATAACTATTATTAAAAGTCCTTCCTATAGTAATGAAGGGAGAACTTAATGTTTGTTGATGCTTGGGGCTATTTATGAGATCCCAAATGACTTGCAAAGTAACAAGAATAACCTTTACAATATAAATCCAAACATTATCCATCAAGGCTTTTTGACACCATTGGAAAACAAAGAGAGCAATATCATTTACTCCATCCATCCTAAGAGATATCAAGGTCGAACCAAATAGCTCTTGCATAAGAACAGTGAAAATGAATGGACTAGAGTTTTAGAATCTGATTTATAGACAAAGGAGATCCTAATTTACAACGTGATGATTATGACATCTTGAATTTTTAATCCAAAAACTAATTGTTGATTAAAGGTAAATTAGTACATTAGTGGATTGGTTGAATAGTCATGATTTTAGGAGGTGAAATGACTTTTTGGGTTAACGATTGATTGAATGTGTAGGATTAAGTGAAAGGATAGCAGTCTGGAGCAGAGCGTGGAAGTTACAGTGAGAGCTTTCTCACTGTGTTACGGTCACTGTTAGGATAGGTTAGCATCCAAGAAGGGTTAAATTAGGTGACACTTAACTTTTAAAAACTTGAAAAGAGTGAAGAGCTAAAGAGTGAAGGAAGAAGATAACATACTCAAAATTTATACTGGTTTAGCCATAAACTTAGCCTAGTCCTCAAAATTACACTTGAGATTTTCAATTAAAATCACAAGGTTTAATGGGTGCTTGCCACCACAGTACAACTCTGAAGATCAATCTTGTCTTGATTTATTTAACAAACCTTACTATAATCCTAAAAGTTGTTACAAATACTTGAAATGTCCCTTTTCAAAATTTCTAAGAAAATAGTATAACCTTTTTACAGAAAACTCTCTTAAAGTGTATATGAGAATACAAATGAAAGCTCATATACTTTTGAGAGCTTTTTATAATTCTTTTCAAGAATAAAGAATAAATGAAATAGTTAAAAGCACAATTTAAAAGCTCTTTAAATGCACATATCATTTGTTTACTCAAGGATCATTAGTTATAGTTCTAGTTCAAAATGAATCACTTATGTAGTTTGTGGAAGTTGATGGACCGTTCAAACAATGATTCTATCCGTTGCTGCATTTTCTTATGAGTGACTGGCATAATCACACGTGATTTTGCACTGAAGAATTTTCACAAAACTATATGTGATGGATCACGCATGAACATCTTGTCCTCTCACGCATGGTTTTGTACTTCTGAATAACCATTCAATTCTATGCCTAAACACACATGGTACCTCATTGCTCTCTTGCATGGTTTAGCACTTAAGAATATACGTTTAGTTTTGGATGCCAAAACTTTTGTGGTACCATATTGCTCTCTTACATGGTTTTGTACTTATGAATATAATAATAAATTAGAGTGATAAAACTTATGAGTGCACTATTTGCTCTCACGTGTGGTTTTGCACATAATAAACTATCATCAGTTTTGTGTGATAAATCATGAGTAAAACCTTTACTCTCTCATGTGTGAAATGGATGATAGAATGCCAAAGTCATTCTATGTGATCAAAACTCGTATAGAACCAGAATGATATTACATGTGAAATTGCAAGCAGAAATGTATAATCTTGTCTGATGCATATTCACACGTGGAATAATGCATAACTCAAGCAAGATTTTACATGATCAAGAGATATAGATTTGTGAATCAATAATCATACATGTGAACAATTATAGCTTGGCTTGAGAAGATTTAAGACTCAACAAAATAAAGTGTGATTGTTCAACAAGTGAAAAATCACGCATGGCTACCATCAGTCACACACGTGGTTTTGCACTTTGTCACAATATAATGAAGCATAAATACTAAAACTTGTATGGATAATGCAACTTTCACGTGTGGTTTTACATGTAGAGACAAAGCTTAAGGCATCATACAACACAAGTGCTTAATCACACGTGAAGCACTTCATCATACTTAAGTGATTTTAGCTATTAGTATGCCTAACATGAAAAAACTCATGAGTGACCTGCAAAATCACATGTGATTCTACCTCTCACCATGCAAACATTTTCTATGAAAAATCATACGCAAGAAGGACATTATTTGTAAGCTTTAACATACTTAGATGACTCTTAATGTATATAAAGGAGACATATAATACATTCATTTGGTGATTAAGCTCTTTAAGTTTTCATATTGAATCTAAAAGAATTTAAATTACTTATCCTAAATTTCTTCATCTTCTCTTAATTCTAAAGAGCATTGTATTATGTAGATTGAGCACATGTGAATTGCTTGTAAGAATCTGTACCCCTAAGAGCTTAGTATGATTGTAACTCTTAGTAGCAATAGTCAAAGGTAACTGGAGTGACCCTTTTACTTGTTTTTTTGTGAAATTATTTATAGGCATTTTGCTATAACTATGTGCATTGTGTTATGAACTAATAGAATAGCAGCATTGTGAAAGTATATGCATGTGGGTGTATGAGTATTGATTGAAATGAATTTAAAGTAGCATGTGCATAGACATGCATCTTATCCACGAGATATATACCCTAGATTATGGTAGGGGAAAACGTGGCTCTACTGTGAGGAGGTCCAGGAAGTCCTAATGATCTAGAACGTAGAGCTTGACTCTGCTATGACTGATCTAGGATATTGAATGATACATAAGGTTACCCTAGACTAGGGTAGGGAGTCTTGGTCCTACTCTGTATAAGACTAGAAAGTCCTGATGATCTATAGTGTAGAGTTTGACTCTATCATGACAGAGTTAGAAGCCATACGAAAAGAAAATGACCCGATTTGAGCAATGGTAAGGTGGGCCTTGTTCCTTATAACTGAAAGTCCTGGTCCAAGTGTAGAGATTACTCTACTAGGGAGAACTAGGAATGCATTGCATGAGCATAACAAGATTAATGAGAATGAATTCTGTATATGCATATATTATTGCTTTTATCATTACACATGCTACTTTATTGCTTGTTTATGATTTTGCTTACTAATCGTAATTGGGGTTACCTCTAAGTTACTGGGACATGTGTCTCTTTCCGTTACTTTTAAACACAGGTGAAGAGAGCATGAGAAGGTCGGGAAAAGAAGAGAGAAGAGAGTTGCCTTGATTGATAGTGGTATGATTACCATTGAGTTGTATGAATGTATAATGTGATGTTAAAGTTTGAGTTGCCAATTAGGATGTATAAGTGATTGTATGTTGAACTATGATGTGAATATTTTTTGTATGTATATATATATATATATGATGTTGCATTATGTTGAGGGTGCTCCAGTGGAGGGTATATGAGTAGGCCTAAATGCAAAACAAGCAAGCATGTGTTTGTGTTGTAACTTGTTCCACTGGTGTATATATGTGATGATTATGTGTTGATTGTCATTTGAATGTGAAATGAATATGACTTATGTTATGATTTGAGAAATTAACACAAATGATAAGAACATAACACAAATGGTGAGGCGGAGCCTCATATGTAAGAGTTAGAGGGTTGGTTGTATTTGTTAATATATGATGTATATGTGTTTTTCTCATATAAGACCACAATTGTGTAACATGACTTTAAGAGGCCAAAATGGGCTATTGATGTTATATATGTATTGTGATGTTAATCAGGTGTATGTGGTCATTTTAGACTTGGTTAAAGGCCTGAAGTGGTCTAATTGGACAAGGAATGAGAATTGAGCACTTAAGGTGTGAATTTTTAAAAGAAAATTGACTTTTTGTACTCGAGTGTCTAATTTTAGATTGGACCATCATATCGGGTCTAAACTTATTCTATTAGCTATATTGCAAGCTTCGTGTGGGTGTTTGAATCACTCTAATTGAACATCAGGGTTGAAAACGGCGCACACAGGAAGTTTGTTTGTTTTTACTGTCAAAATGATAGCAGAATTCTAGATAGGCCCACCACAGCATATGATGTGCCCGCCGCGGTGCATGACACAATCAGAAATAGAGCATGTGTTTTATGCCACATGTTGCGGTACACGTGTTGCACACCACGGTGTATGGCCCTTTTTTTGGGTTGAGAAGTCGTGACTTTATTGGTTGTTTGATTATTTTTACGCTTCTCTTAACCCTTTTATTTGAATATATTTTAAGAAGTCAGGATCCTATAATTTGAAACCAAACAAAGTATTATTACTCTAATTTTAATTTATTGATTGTGTGATGTAAAATGGTAAAGGCCAAGTTGAGATGGGAATTTTCATTTGTTATCTAAGTATTAAGGCTCAAAATTAAGGTAGGTTTTGCATAATTAATTTCAACCCCAAAGAAATGATAGATATGATTTAAGACTTGCCTAACCACATGACAAGAGCTATCTCCTTGGAAGAATATAATTGTATCATTTGCTTATGCAAGATGAGAGATAAGGTCCACAAGTCTAGAGATTTTAATACCCCTCCAATTGCCACCAGCCTTTTAAGACAGACTTTGAAGAGATTAATCATTTGAACAAAAAATGAACAAATAAGAAGACAAGAGGTCCCTTTATCGAATACCTCTCCTTAGTATAAATGCTAATGTAGTCTTCCCATTTATAAAAATTTGAAAGGAGACTCAAGAAAGACTAAAATAGATCATTGTATCAAATCTGAAGGGAAATCTATAGCCTCAAGTAGCTTGCAAAGAAAGATCCAATCAACTTTATCAAATGCTTTTGAGAAATTCAACTTCAAGGTAGCATAACAAGTTTGTGTTCTCTTGGTTTTGTGCAAATATTGAATAATTTAAGTTGCAAGAAGAAATTATTAGAGATAAGATATCCCTAATGAAAGTATTTTGATGTTGAAGAATAAGATCTCCCAAAACAAGCTTGATTATATTTGCTAGCACCTTAGACATGACTTTATATGCTATTGAGCAAAGATTGATTAGATGGTAGTCCTTGAAAGTTTGTGGACAATCTGTCTTGGTAATTAGATATCTTAGAGTTTTATTCAAAATCTTTGAAAAGAGCCCTAGTTTTTAAATGAAGAAATAACTTTGAAAAGATCATGACGCATAACATCCCAATATCATTAAAAGAATTAAGCATGAAAACCATCCACGCCCAGCTCACTATCTCTTGGAAAATTAAAGACAACTTCCTTTAATTCTTCAACTGTGAAATCTACATTTAGTTTGGCTAAATGTAGTTGAGTGAGCATTGAATTCTGTGAAGTTTACAGGAAAGAAGCAATATGGGTCACTAATGGAGTTGTAGTAGTATAATAGATATTTCTAAAATAATTAATAGCTAGTGCTTCTATCAAATTAGGATCTTTTATCTAAATCCTTACCTCATCTTTAATTGTCAATAAAAGAATGGCATTTATTTGCTTGTTTAAAACAACATGGAAATATTTAGTATTACGATTTCCATATCTCATCTAAAGCTGCCTATATCCTTTGAGCCTATAATGCTTCTTCAGATTCATAACAAAACTCCAGAAGGAATCTAACATCATTGGCTTAATTAAATTTATTTTCCTTTGTAGCTTATCTAATTTAGCTTTTAATGACTGGACCCTCCTAGATAAATTTTCAACTCTATTGTTATTCCAATTAATAAGCTCTCTTATTGTAGATAAGAACTTATCATGAACACAAAAACTTGAAGAACTTAAAAATTGAGCCACCCAAAATTGCTTGACAATTATGTTACACTCATCAAATTTGAACAAGAAAGCTTTAATTCTATAAGGCTTCTTTTACATGAATTTGAGCTATCAGCAGAGAAAATGATAGGCGCATGATCTAATGTTGTAATTGAAAGAGAAAAAAATAGAAGATTAAATATGAAAATTCATCCAATGAGCATTCATCAAAGCTTTGTCTATTCTCTCCTATGTCTCCTTATCATCATGACTATAATTTGTCCAAGTAAACCATTGACCCTTATGCAAAACTTCTATAAGATTACATCTTTCAACCATATTGTTAAAATATTTTGCCCCTTTCAAATTAGAGTTCTTATATCATTAATGCCTGCACATTGGTTAAAATATCCAATTAACAACCATGGTTGCATCATGACATTATTTGTTTTAGAAATCCAATGCCACAAGATTAATAATTAGTAATGTCAGGGAAGCTATAGGCAAAAGTAATATATATATGTATATTAAGGCCTAAAATAGAGGTTACATTAACATAAATCTAGTTGGTTGAGATTTTCAAAACATTACATGACAAGTAGCTACTAGATTTCTAGGTAGGAATTAAACCATTACCCTTGTTTATATCATTAGTCCTTACAAACAAATAAATTGACATTGAACATAAAAGACACTGGCATGACTTAGGTTAACCTTGGTTTCATAGAGAAAGGAAAAATCATATGCTTCTATGATAAAAAGTTTTTTGGCTCGTCAAATTGCCTTGGACTTTTTAAAACCTCAATAATTCCAACAAATGAGTTTCAAGGCTACTAGGGAAGCCTTTGTTGTGTGGCTTCCTAAGCCCTCTTTCTTTTAGCTAGAGTCTTATTGGGAATAACTTCAACATCCTTGAGAAAATATTTGTTTATTTTCCTCTTCTTAGGTGTAATAGCAGCAGGTTGTTCTTCATCTTTCTACTTTCTTTTCCTTTAAGTACATGTAGATGGCTTTTGCTCTATTTTATCAATGTTAAGGGTAGCTAAAGCATCAAAAATAAGTGTAATAACATTAAAGTAGAATTAAATTTCTCTATAAAGCTCTCCTTATATGATTCTTTAAGAAGCATGTTCAAATCAATCTCTAGTTTAAAGTAGCAGGAAAGAAGTAATAAGATTTAGATTAAATGGCATAGAAACAATAAAGGCCATAGATCTAGACATAAAATAAAAGAGAGAACATTGCTAGATAATGAAATCAAAGAGTAGTGGTTGATAATAAAAATTCTACCATGCAACAGTAATAGATGGCTTGATACATCTAATTGAACCTAAAGACAAATCCTTGCATGCATTGCTATAAACCATGTTTTCCAACATCTGGTCACCAATAAGGTAAATGGAGAAAAAGGCTTTAATAGGTTGTACTCAAACTCTAGTGTTGAGTAAGACCTATATTTTCTAGCTTTATTAGCTTTACATGTGCTCAGTACGGGGAGGAGATTATCATTTTGAAATGCCATGAGGAGAAAATCATCAGATTGATTCATCTCTTGTGGAGAGTCACCACTTCCAATAGAAAGAGCCTTCTTTAAACATTCTTGCATCTCTTTACCAACTACTTGAGACACTTTTACTTCTAAAATATCTTGCAGAAGACTTATGGATTCTACATACATTCCTGAGTGAATTGCCTTGGATGAAGATACAAGAAAAGACCAAACTTTATCACATATAAGGCTATCTGAGATGTCCTCAAAATGTATATTAATAGTACCATGGAAATCTGAGAAAGGGGAAAGGGAAGCATCTTATAGTTGACCAAAATTTTCTTATAGAAAATCCCAAAAGGCTGATGATGCCAAAAGCATTAATAGGAGATGAAGTCAAAGAGTTGTGTTGCATCTCCATAAGAGTTAGGCTTGCTTGGAGATCCACTTAAGGCAAAGGATGAAAAGTATCTTTATATTTAAAACTTTGACTTTCATCTTTGACCATTGACTACTATAAAGTTCAATGATAGAAAAGTCATCCAAAGGCATGACTTCTTTATAAGGTGAAGTAGAAGGTTGTTAGGGAAGAGATAGGACCGCATTTGACAAAGGAAACTTTACTTCTTGTATATAAGGAAAAGCAAGCAATTCTTAGAAGTTAGGAAGATTCAAGTAGTTGCTCAAATAAAAGCTTTATAAGGGATTGGCTTTGTTTGAAGAAATGAGTATGAGGGATAAGTTGGGAGCATCATAAATGATCTTAAATGTCTTATTTTCCTGCATCTATGGGTTTAAAGTAGAAGAAACAACAAGAGAATCTCAGAGGGAGATAAATCTACTTATATGTCAACTTTAGCATCTTGCATTCTGATATTGTTATCACTTTGTGAACTTTCATTTGAGGATGAATTAAAAACCCAAGATGATTGAGCTTAAAGAGGTAGAGCTATAGGAAAATATGACCTACAGGGCTGGACTAGAATGAATAGTGGATGTAAAGGATAAGAAGTTGAGGAACAAAACTATTTGACTGGTGAAGATGTTTTAGAAAGATATAACTCTTCGTGACACAACCTGAGAGACAGAAGCCAAAGTGAGGCAATAACACCCACATCTATTTCCTTAGGTACGTGTGTGTATGTAGTTATTTCAATTTTGAGGACAAAATTCTTAAAAAGATAGGAGAATTGAAAGATCCTAAATTCTTAACTTTAGACTTAATTGCTAATTAGGAGTTAATGAGTAAATTAATGTGTGATTAAAGTCTTCGAAGGTGAAGTGGTGTTTTGACTCTCAGGGTTTGGGAATGAACAAATTCAAGCAGAAGGAGCACTTTGCGAAGTGAATTGTATGTGCACGGTCATGATTTCCCTTATTGTGCTATATACATCGTGACACAGCACAAAAACTTGATTAATAAGCTTATGGTTCAGCTCATCCAACCCAAAAAAAAAAGAAAGAAAAGAGACATGAGAGAAAGGTGAAGAGGAAGAGGAGAGCTAGGACAAAGAATTGTAGTGACTTGAGGAACATATGTTGCTTATCAAATAAGTCTCATATTGCCTAAACCTGTGATTGTACACTAATTTCTCCTTGTTTAAGTTTTTGAAAAATTGAATTCGGAAGTTTTAAGGAGTTAATTTCTTACCCTATAGTAGTAAAAAGGCTCTTGAGAATTAAATTGAGGCTTTGCAACTAGTTTGGAAATTAGTGATGGAGATTTGAAGTTGTAGGCTCAAATTAGTCTAATTTAGAAAGAGAAAATAAGTAAAATTTGGACATAAGTATGGTAAGGCTTGCTGTAACATCTTGATTTTTTTAATTCTGCGTTAATGATTGATTAGGGATGAATTAGTAATTTAATGTGGGATTAGGGTTTTGAGTGGTGAAGTGTTATATTGACTCATTGGAACGTTATATGAATAGATATGAGTTGAAGAGCTGAGTTCCGGAGTAGAACATGTGAGCATAGTGAGGATTTCCTTCACTGTGCCACATGCTACAGTGGGTGATAGATGCATCGTGGTAAATAGAGCAAAAATTAAATTAATAGGATGTGTCCACCTCATGGAAAATAGAAGGTAAAACTTGAGAGAAGAGAACAAACATGGAGAAGTGTAAAGGGTTTACTAGGGTAACCTAAATTAGGAGCAGGGATAGTGTTTTTGACTCATTACTTATCGGGTAAGCCACTGCCTTAACTTCTGAATCTACCCTATTTTCTCTTAGTTTAAACCAATGAAAAAGTGAATTTGAGAGTTTTAAGGAGTTGATCTCTTATCCAATAGTAATAAAAGGTTTTTTAGAATTAAACCAGTGCTTTGTGACTAGTTATAGTCAAAATGATAAAGTTTTGAAGTTGTAGGAAAAAATTGCCCTAATTTAGAGAGAAAGTAGTGAGAGAAAATTGTTAGAAAATGTTAAAGCTTGAAATCAGGGTTGATAAGTGGTAATGTGCATAATCGAGTGTGAAATGTAGATTTGATAACAATTGAGTGCTTAAATGGTCAATAGATAAATTGACTCTGAATATCAATTCTGTGTAGATTATAGTGTATGATGCACAAATTATGAGAGAGGAGCTTAAATAGGGTTAAAGTTATATGGGTAACCTTTCTATCGAACAGAAGGGTTGAGGTAACTATATAGTTTATTATATTTTTTAACTATTATAACTGTGTAGAAGTAAATGTCAAATGATAAATTGTGAAATTTGGAGTTTTATGCTTGATTGTTATTGAAATTGTTTTTAGCATGAACTTTAAATTATGAAATGAATTTGAAAAGTTATTAATTTCAATGAATATATATATATATATATATGATATGGAAGTATATATGTTGTGGAAAGGTATATAAGTAGTGAAAGTTGTAAAAGAGCATGATCATAGGGGGTAGGAGTTCACCCAGGATATGTGGGATTGTGTGTGTGTGTGGATTTATGTGAGTAAAATCCATATAGTCGGGCTGGCACCATGGGACATCCAGTGTAGCCTTATATGGGTTGTTACCATGGGTAATCTAGTATAGCATATTTTAGGACTATTATCATGGGACATCTGGGCAGTTTACCAACTCCTAATGCCCATTAGGGTGGTTAGGAGTCAACGACATCTCTATTACAAGTGTATGAAGAGAAAAACTATAGTCTGTAGGTAGGTTAGATTACCTTTGGCTGGGTGTTTTTACCACCGAAAGTGAGCTTGGGTCAACAAGTGGTTGATCTACAAGAGCCTATGGTTTCATGTCAGGGGCTTTGGAGGATTGGTGGCTAGTTGATCATGGTAAGGTGTAAAAGTATTTGAAACATGATTTATATGTGAAAGTGATGATTTAGTTATGATATACTACATATATATACTATATGATATTTTCAGTTACTTTGGTATAGTTATTTGTGGTAATAGACATTTAATAAACTATATTTGGTTACTAATATTTTTATCTCACTTGTGATCATTTACATTTTTTAAGTTTTGGTACTAGTGGGTTAAAGGAAAAGAATATAGGTTGAGTAGACATCTCTCGCCTAAATCTTTGTAAGATATGGTGTAATGAATTTGGTTGATATTACTCTTGTATATGTGTGAGTTTCTATAGGATTTGTACATGTACATAAGATATAATTATGGTATGATTTGTGATTTTGAACTCCCTAGCTCTTATATATATGTGAATGATGAAATGACTAAAGGGCTAGTGGATGGATGTAATTATGTGTGAATATGAAATGGGTAGAGATTATTTGTAGTGTTTTAGGGCCCACAAATTTGGTTTTCTAGTGTAATATCTTGTGTTACACTAGAATCCTTATCTAAAAATTGAAAGAAATAACATATGAGATTTAACATCTCAATAACAAATAAATATTCTAACATACACAAGCAAACTAATGCAAATTCATTTCACGAAGGATATAAATACATAAGGATTTTTGCAATCCATTTCACAAATTAATTTCACAACCATAAGAATGTCATTTTCACACTAAGAATCAAATCATTTTAAAAATACCAAACTAAGTGATGTGAGCCTAGACCCACCTTTTTGCCTCATTTCCACCTTATCCCACTAGTTTAGAGCTTAGATTAGGGATACACTCAACAGAAATTTTATTGCCCATAAATCTATACATGACCTAAGAGGGGGGTGAATTGAGCTAATTAAAATATTATATAAACTTTGTAGAAATAATTAAGGTAATGAAGGAACGAAATCACTAAACATGAGAGGTAGGAAAGTTGAGCTTGACACGAATGATTTATCTTGGTTCGAATCCTACCATTTGAGTCTACATCCATCCCCTAGGAATATCTTAAGATTTCTAACTATATTACTAAGATTAATCTAGGCTCTTGGTTGCCTCAGTACATCAATAGACTTCTTAATAAGTTTGAACCTCTGTTCCTTACAAAAGTAACGATAAATCCCCTGAAGCTCCCCAAGCTTAAGTTCCCCTATTTTGATTTTGGAAAATAGCAGTAAATAAAGTAAGTTCAAGAATAAGTTACTACTACTATAAACTCTTTCTAAGAGTAGATATATGAACAATAAGACTTTCAACTAATAAATAATTCACAAAAAGTAGGCAAACTTTAATGCTTAAATAATAATAGAAATTTTCTTATTGGCTCACTTTTGTTCTCTTTTTTGTTGAAGATTGCTTGCATTCTGTCTCCTTCTTTCCTTCGAGTTTTCCTTGGATATTCAAGCTTAACTGAGTTTCTCTAGTGGGTGAGGTAATAGAACAATACTTTTCAACGGAGACTCCTCTTTACACACAGTAATGGCTAAAAACATTAAATGCTTTTGAAAATAGTAGGTAAAGCTTATATACTGATGTAACAGAAGACATAGGAGATGAACTAAGGGAAGATAGACAAAACAAACAACTTCAAGGCTATAGTTGAGTTTAAATAACATTCAGTAATGATATAGAGAGAACACACTAGATTGAAGATAAAAAGAAAAGCTAAGAGATGAGTTTCGAAGAGATTCAAAAACGTCATGAAAAACAGAGCACAAGAGAGAAATATAGTACTAGTGTTAATGATGACAACACCAGTGCTATAGTGATGAAAAGGCTTGTTTTAGAGAAGCTTAGCCTAGGTGTTGTTCTAATAGTTCCAATGTGGGGCTTCTTCGTAAATGATGAAAATTTTTAACAATATTGAAAGAATTAAGAACATTATCCAAGAACCAACTTAGCATTGGTGTTAAAGAAGATAACACCAAAGTTAAAAGTTTAACACTAAGTCCTTGTGAGAGAAGTTAAGAAGCAATACTATGCTATGTTACTAGCATAGATGTTAAAGGAGTTATACATAGTTTAGTACTGGTGTTATATAAAAAGCACTAGTGATAATCAAATGATAGAAGTTTAATTTGAACAAACACAAGGGGTAACATTGGTGTTGAAAACTAGTAAGATTGGTGTTAGATAGAGCACGAGACAAGATAGAAACAAAGAGATGAAGAACCAAAATATGTAGCATCGGTGCAAGAGTCACAGTACTGGTGTAAAGGACACTTAGTAAAAAAAAAAGTTCTTAAGCAAGATTTGTATTAGCACACCGAATATAGTTAAGTCAAATACTTAACTAAGATAAAAATACTTAGAAAGAAGAGATTCTACCACACAAATAAGCTTACATTTTAGTCAGTTTTAGATTAATGTTGAGCCGATCAATTTTGGTTAAAATTAGATAACTTGTAGAGCACAAATTTTTCTTTATTTTGCAATCATCAAAATCAAGGTTCAATAAGATCTAGATTGTCCTTCTTAAAAGGAAATGTCCTATGTCTCACAATCCCAAAATAAGGAATTTGGCCCTCCTTTCTGTTTTTTTTTAATATTATATATGCAAGTTTAATTATTCATATACTCTCTTTCTCTTATATATATATATGGAAGTGTGTGTGCATATGTATATTTATTTTTATTATTATTAATCCTTATAATTTATCTTATATTGGATAAATTTTTCTTTGTAAATTATTTATATTTTCTAAATTTCCAATCCTCATTAAATGCTTAATAATTTCCTATGCCTCAAAATTTTGTTTCCATATCTCGAAATTGGATATAATTAATTTATTATCTAATGATTGAATCCTAAATGTTAGAGAGCGTGAGTTGAGAACTCAATTGCGTTATGACGATTGTTTCAATGGTCGACCAGTCACCTTAATACATATAAATACTCAACTTCAGACATCATTAATTTTAAAAAAATTCGTTAAAGTATAATATAAAATTATATTAATTATCCAAATTTATTATTAAAACAAATTTTTGTAAATGTATTACGGCATCAATTAAAATATACTCTCCTCACATCAAATTATATAACAACTTGAGATAATATTACTTATACTAATAAAACCCAATAATAACACTTTACAAACTTATTTTTTTTAAAAAATATAAACTTTAAAAAATGCCTTTCATTAAATGTAATTTTAAATGTGTATATTTAATCATGATACTACAATCATTTTAATTATCTCTCTGCTTGAAAAGTAATATTAAAAAATATCATTAATAAAACCTTATTTTTTATCAAATTGTTTTATAATTTGAAATGGGAGAGTATAATAGATGTCATAATAACTATTATTTTCTATTTACAAATATTGCATTAATGAAATCTATTGTCACTACAATTTGTTTTGCAACTAACACAAAAATTGTGTCTTTTAGTTAGTATTTTGAACTAAAGGTTAAATATTTCAATGAAAGTGGTGACAATCACCTACACAAAAAATCAATAACAAACAGAATTGAGATGTTATAACTGACAAACGCGTCTCATTGATAGTATTAACTAAAGGATCAGCCACAAGGCTAAGAGTCTGAATCAAAAAGTATTGCAAAAGGCGGAACAAAAGAAGAGGTCAGAGGCAAATATTTTTCTCAAATACTTTCGTATCCTTCCCGTATTTTTCTCAAATAATGGAGGTTGGAGGTAGCAAATGAATTATTGGGCCTTGGAATAATTAGAATAGGCCCACAAATGAGTTAATTTCCTTCCTCCATTATTTCTGGGCTCTAAATGGTTTTGTTTTTTGTCTATGTTACTATTGGGCCTAATAATAACATAACTGTTTTCTAAGTAACTCTACAGATAACAAACTCGTTGAGTTATGAGCAACTAGTTTTCTTCATGAAAAATAAATAAAACTTATGTTTTTATATCTTAATTGTCCACTTGACACAATAGGTTTAGCAACTTCACCCAATTGGAGAGCTCTAATGCAAATAAAATGTCCACGTATCCAATAGTATATATCCTGTGCAAGTAGCCATATCATCATGATTTCAAAAATAGAGATACAAAAGATTTGATTTTAACTTACGAGGGTTGGATTCAGCAAAAGATTCTTGCTTCGTACAACTTGAATATATGTTAACTTTAAGAAATGTGCTCACATTTAGTATCCTATTATGTTTTAACCATGACGATCTCTAATAAAAAGGATACACTAGATGGAGGGGGAAAAAAGATTTGATTGCACATCGGTTGATATATTATAATTAATTTTATGCCCTTTGGACCAAAAAAAAAAAGTAATCATATGGTCTTGTTTTTTCTCTCTATTTTTCTTATATTATCCTATTGCACAAGGTATAATAAACAACAAGAATTGCTCGGGAAAAAAAAAACAACAACAACAAAAGAAATAAAGTTTATTTCATTAAATTAGCTTGATATCGTTGATATCAATAACATAATGTCACTGTTGTCTATAAGAACCAACTATTTAAATATTCTATTCACTAATAAATCTGTTTAATAATTTGTTAGTGTCCTTATAGCTTCTTAATTTCTCTCTACATCTCTTTTCAAGATTAAAGCTGTTCAACCCTACGCTTCATTGATTATTTGCAAATTAAAATCACTTAATCGATCCAAAACTCATTATATTATCAGCAATTTGTAAAAGTACTTTACTACAAAAATTCGACATGCATGGAATGGAACAGTCAAATTTTATGCAACGACGTTCCTTTTGATACAAAGGTTAAATTTGTGACGTGCAATTTAATTTGGTATTTTTGAAAATACCAGGAAATTAACTCATTATATGTTCTCACCAGCTTCAGTTATTTGCTTCTGCTTTGTCACAACTCATGGACGCACCCATGGTTTTGGTAAGGGCTGAAAGGCACACCAATAATTCAAAGTCTCGTACAAACGTAACTGTCCACGAGTACACTAATAGAAACTGTAGTTGATTTTTTTTTTGAAAATATCATCAGGAAATTAACTCATTATATGTTCTCACCAGCTTCAGTTATTTGCTTCTGCTTTGTCACAACTCATGGACGCACCCATGGTTTTGGTAAGGGCTGAAAGGCACACCAATAATTCAAAGTCTCGTACAAACGTAACTGTCCACGAGTACACTAATAGAAACTGTAGTTGATTTTTTTTTTGAAAATATCATCAGGAAACAGACGAAACTGTGTACGCTATTGTTGAATTTAGGTTCAATAAGTGACTTAAATTCACTCATTTAATGAGTGTCTTAATTATAGTAGTTGAATTTCATCAATACTAATAAATTATCAAGATATATTTCTTTTTAAAAATTCAAAACAATCATCATGATTGGAATACTCTTTACACTCAATGTCCCACCAAATTTTTGAAATTTGGTACTTTCTGAATATTATGTGATAAATCACTTACAGCCATTCAATTAAATCAAATTATTATTATTGTGCCACATGAGACACTTGTTAAATAAGCAGACTTGGATCACTCACCGAATATAAATCTGTTCTTGTTTGATAGAGAAGGAGATAAATGAACAAATTGATCTCTAAACAATAGGTTCAGAAGCGTTAAGAATTCTAAATTTATTTTTGGTATAATTTTATTTTTTAACTTTTAAAAATGGTATAATTCAGACAAAAAAGGACATAATGTTTTTTTTTTTGGGCATAATTTCCGTAGTTCAAAATGTGGGAATGTCAAAATCCTATGGTTCAAACGAAATGTGGCTATTTCAATTGTGGGAAACGTTTTCCACAAGTAAATTATGAGCTGTGGATTATATTTTTCACAGTACTATCAAGACCGTATGACCTTTTTTGAACATATATAGATCCACCCATGGTCCTGGCAGTAACCACGGGACACTTCGTTAGGAACTTTGACACTTGATTTTCCTGCAGTTCCTATCCAAATCGTGGGATGATCCATTTAAAATAAAAAAAATTAAAATAGACTTTCAAAGTATATGATATATAATTATTTTTCTGTCTGAAAAATTAATTTAAATATTATTTTTTTAAATAAAAAATACCATAAATATACATAATTTTAAAATTTAGTTTTTGACATTTTGTGGTTATCTGGTTAAATTATGCTTTTTGTGCTTTCGAATGCTGGAATCCAAAGTATATTTTTCAAACCTACACAAAAAACAAAAAACATAGATAAAAAAGACTAAAATAAAATATAAAAAATACATTACCAAGACTTCAGAATACGTAGACTCATGTTGTACATCCAGGCCAATACACTGCAGAGTAGAGAGGAGAGGAATGCTGGAGCGGAAATTCATACAGAATGGGAGAGAAGAGATAAAAAATGCATCAAATGAGCAGAGTGAAGTTTGGTCCAAAAAAAAAAAAAAGATAGAGTGAAGAGAGAGGACAGAGAGCAGAGAAACCAAAATCATCAGGGTGGAGGTGAGAGAAATCATTGGAGAAGAGAGAAACTCATGAGTGCTCGTGCATGATTCAGAACAAAAATAATAATGCCCGCACGGAGCCCAAGGGGTGGGTGTTAAACAGGAAGGACATAAATTGCCACAATTCAATTATTGAAGTGTGAAAAATGTTCTCACAATTTACAAATTGCCACAGTTCAAGTATTGAATCGTGGGAAGTGTTCACACACATTTTGCAACTTGTCACAATTCAATTATTCAAATGTGGGAAATAGTTTGCAGGCTCACATGATTTTGTCACAATTCCCCATAGTTCAAACAGTGCAACTGGCGAAAAGTTTTGGCAATCGCCGCGGATACTATGGGAATAATGATATCTATCTGTCATTTCACTGATAGCTACTGCGGGTTTCCCATGGTATCTTTTTGAACTGTTGGACTAGATAACGTGGAAAATGTTCCCACATTATCTGACTAAACTGTAGAATATTTTTTTAAAAAACAAATTGAAATCTTTCACCGGAAAATTTATTGCCCTGGTCCAAAGCTTTCTACCCGTAGCGATCATCAGCTTTTTTTTATTATTATTATTAATAAAAATTAACTTTAATCAATAATTAATCACAAAAGAACAAGACCAATAAACTTTTCTGGGTTCTTTTTTGTAATTTTTAAAATCATTGTCTGCAATTTTGATTGTCCTTTTTAATTATTTTTTAATTAATTAATAATTAAAGTTAACTTTTGTTAACAATAGAAGTTAGATATAACATTTCTAAAAGTTTAAAAAATTATATCATAAATGAGTTTAGTATATGAGAGTCTCCTAAACTTATCATTCAAGAGTCAATATATTCTTTTATCCTATTGAGAAGTGAAATCACCTTGAATTAGCTACCCACTTCGATTTGGTTAATTAAAGGGGAATGAAGAGATGGATGGAAAGTAGCAGAAAGAAGATTTTAATGAATTTGATTTAAAACATAGATGGGCTCTCAAATTGATCTAATATATAAAGCATACTAATAACTTAACATGTACATGTAATTAAAAAAACAAATTAGCTCTCAAATCAATACAATTTTTGTTAATTTAGTTCATTACACTACATTTTGTTAGTTTATTTTTTTAAAATTATTGAGTCTATTTTTTATACTTAAATAACTACACTTTTTTTGTTGTTGGATTCAACGGAAAAAGCAAGAGAAACAATAAACTAAATAACAACATTATCACGAAGCATGTCCATGGCAAGATCACCTGGGACTATGTGCAGACCAAGAGGAAAAGTAAGGTGTCATGGCCTTGGAACTCACTTGTTCTTGAACCGTATTGGCCTTAGCTTGATCAACCTCTTGACCTTGACTAAGTCAGCTGAACCCTCACAACATAGGCAAAGAGACTTAAAGAGCTTAGTAAACAAGTAAAGAATAGAGAGCTTGAGTGAATGAACTTGAATGCTTTATTACTTTGCTTGATTGGTTACAAATGAGAGCTGAGGGGGTATTTATAGGCCTCTCCTTTCTTCCAGAAAGTTCCCACCTCTTTAATACAAGAGATTGGATATGGTTGGCACCCAACAGGAGGTGAATTGGATAACAATTAATTTTTGTATATTTAAAGAAAATTAGAAGTAAATAACAAGATATTTAAGGAAGAAAACCTTTTACACCAATGATTTATCTTGGTTCAGCTCAATAACTTGGCTTGCATCTAGCCATCAAGATTACCCTTCATATTTTCAACTATAATTACAAGTCTTAATAGGTTATTGTAACCTCAGTACAATTCTTAAGATTTAACTAGTTTTGCTTCAACAAAATCCTTACCATAACCAGCAAGTTGTTACAATTCACTTGAAAAATCTCTTTTCAAGATTTTAACTTAGTTGTAAAGAAGAAATCTCTCAAAGAATAACTTTCTGTAAAGAATAGATTGAATACAATGAAGATTTAAGGACTAATGAGAGCTTTTTAACAAATTTGTCAAGAGTTGTTATATGAATGAATGCAAGACCTTTGATGTACAAATTGAATGTTTTCAAGAATGTTCAGACTTAGAATATCTCACTCAATGATAAAAATTCATACTTAAAACTAGAATTGAGTTATATATATATATATATATATAGTTTGGCAAAGTTCAAACCATTAGAACAATGAAAATAATCATTAGTGAATTTCAAGCGTGAAACCAGAAGATTCACATGTCAAATGGAGCTTAGCCAACTTTCAGTCAAGCATATATGACAGTTTAAGCGTGGACATAGGGTGACTTACACATGATTTGTAAGGTGTAAGAATCAAACCATTTTGTGTGACAAATCAGGCATGGATCCCTCAATCTCTCATGCGTGAAATGGCTAGCAAAAAGCCAAAGCCATTTGATATGACAAATCATGCATGGAACTCTCTTCCACTCATGGGTGAAATGGCTAGTAGAGAACCTAAGCCATTTTGTATGACAAATCACGTGTGGATCCAAAGTGCATTCAAGCATAGATAGCATGATAGAAACACTTAGCACATTTAGGTGACAAATTATACTAGAGCACTTACAAATTGAGCTTGAATTGGCTTGATTGACTTTAGGCTCTTTATGATAGATTTGTGTTCAAGTGATCAAGTGACATATCAAGTGTGGAAATTCTGCTTCCAGGCATGAACTGCTAAATGTAATACAATGTAATGTGACAATTCAAACATGTTTGCAAATACTTTTCAAGCATGAATTGGAGCACTGAGGCTTCATTAAGACATCTCATATGCATAAGTGACAAATTATACATGGACCATTTCTGATTTAGGTGTGAAATGTCATGTAATGTGCCTAAAGTGAAAAATCAAGCATGAATCAATCTTGATTCAAGCTTGAAATGCCATACAATGTAAAGCTCAACTTCTATAATTCAATTCAAGCATGATTTACTTTTTTTTCAAACTTGAATTGACCAAGATAAGTCTTAAAATACACAACAATGATCATTTCAAGTGGGGATTATTCCAAATTAAGCTTGAAATGGACAACTAAATACAACTGCATGCTAAATGTATGACAATTAAGATCAATGGATTTATAAGCCTAAAGATGATTTTAAAATGATGCATTCACTTTAAATTAATGACATGTGATTAAGCTCTCATAATTTTCATATTGAATCTAAGAGAAATAAATAACTAAATCTATAGAACTTCTTCTTCTCTTGATTCATCATTTTCTTTAAGGTTTTGTCACATCAATGGATATTGATATCTGTACAAGTAACAAACACCTTTTTTCTTAGTTTTGCAATCATCAAAACATATGGTTCAACAGTATGTCTGCACTGCCCACAGAAGGCAAGCAACAAAAGACAGACCTCTTTGTACTATGTGCCGTGACTCATGATGTGTTAGTCGTGGTGCATGATCAAAATTTTTAATAAGTGGCTCACGAAACAAAATGGAATTAGAAGAGGAAAGGAGGAAGAAATGGAAAGCATGCTATTTGCTCTGCGAGGGCATAGATTTGAAGACCATTTAGGATATTTTGGAGCCATAGAACACTCGAGGTAAGTGTAGTTAGCTTCCTCCTACCTTTTTCTTCCATTTTTATAAGGAATTAAGTTAGGTTTGAGTTATAATGGTGATTTTCCATCTATGTGAACTATGAGTCTGAACCCGTTGATTCAAATAGAATTAATAAGAGTTATTTAAATTATTTAATTCCCATATCAATGGCTTTATGAGTTGTGAGTTATTGGTTGTTAAGGGCCAATAATGGCCAAATTTAGTATTTATGAGGGTTGTTGGAGTTGTGCTGAAGCCACTAATGATGATTTAATGGTTTATTAATGATAATGTGGGTTAAAGGAACCTAGTAAATGCATTGGGTATGATTGAAAGTGATTTTGTAATTTTGATAAAAGGAGAATGTTGAGTTAGAGGGTTGAATAAGGGATAATGATGATATCCTTATAATTTCATTGTAGATTGACTTAACTGGGAACTATTCAAGCTTGAGGAAAGCTTGGGAAGTTATATTTTGTGGGATAGATCTTTGACCTCTCAAAGGTTTGAGGTAATCGGGAGGAATTTAATTTGTATAATTGTATATTAATTCTTCATTAGCTGAACTAAATTATTTGAAAGTGGTGGGTATTTGACACCAATTGGGGCAAATGTTGACAATGTGATGGCTTGTGTGTAGGAAGTTGTGTTGATTTGTTGAGAACATTATGCATGTATATGTGGGTAAGTAATAATGTTGTTTTGAGAGCATGTTCTTATGAAAATAAACATTATGATATTGGGCATGTGGAAATTATATGGAGTATAATGAATGAAAGTCATGTGGGCTTTATGTGATGTGATGAATGTTGTTAGAAATGCTTAGTAAATATTAATGCGTGTATGGCATGATCATTATAGCAAGAGTTCGCCTATAGGGAGAGGAGTCGAGTTTAAATCAATGTGGTAGTGACAACCTGCTGTTGGAATCAAAAGCTTGCCTTGGCACTAACTATTGGAATTAGGAGGAAGTTATTGTCCCATTATTGATTAGGGACTTTTCCACTTATTCTTTGAGAGACTTGAACCTAACTAGGCTCCATCAATTTTTGAAGAGGTTAGATTAAGGGTATGACACCACATGATTGTTAATATTAAGAGAAACTATGGATCACAAGTGAGAGGGTTCACCCTGGCTTAGTGCTTGCATGGTTTCCACAATGACCTAGCATAATTTAGTATGCCTTTTTTGGTCTCTCTTTTCTTATTGTTGTTGAAAGAATTCTGCTCTTGTGCTTCAACAGCTTAAATTCTCTTATTCTCTTCAGCTTTCTCCAACTGCTGAGTGTGAAATATTGCCACCTCATCATCTCTTCTTTAGTTATCTTAACCGTAGAGTGATGAATCACACATTTTGCACACTTTTCTTTTATATTTGTGACTATATTTTATTAGTTTAGACCCTTATGTGCATGGTTTTGGCACTAAATTTGATCATTGGTTCACTTATTAAATTTTGACATTAGGGGCATTTTGCACATTTTATTGGAATTAATTGTTTTTAATGTAGAATTTTAGTTCCTTGGAAAATTTTATTATTTGAGCAATTTTTATTCTTATTTTTAGGATTTTATTTAGTTCAATTTCATTAGATTGATTCATTTTTGTTTGTTTTTTTTTTTTAAGCATTTAGGGCCTAATTTGGTAATTTTTTCCTTTTTATTTTAAATCAGTTTTTTTGACTTTTCAAGCTGGAGAAAGAAAAACGTAGAAACAGGGCATGCAAACACGTGATGATCTTCACCGTCAGGCCAGACATAAAAAATCGCTCATCCTCATCTTCGTTGGATCGGAGTTCGGTCACCATCCATCACTGATCGCGCAGCCACTTCACACGGACACTCATCATCCCTCTCAGTTCGAGTTCAGCCACTTGGGATTCAGCTCATTCAGACGAGAGTTCATCGTGACAGCTCGCTCATCTCCATCTCTCCTCTCTGTCTCACGAGTTCGTGGCCTAAGATCATTCATCTTCCTCTGGGTTTAGAGATTCATCACGTGGAACGCGCAGCTCTCTTATTTTTCAGCCTATCGTATCCACCACATGACTCAGATTCATCGCACATCTCCTCTAAGTTCAGTTCGACGCACACGATCCCACAGCTTCCCTCTTATCGTTTCAGATTCACTCCTTCAAGCGTACATCTATGGCAGCTTCTTGTGGACGTTTTCTTCAATCAATCATTGAGGAGGACGAGATGAGGATCTGAATTTCATTTAGAGTTCTTCAAGGAAGATGAGACTTTAACTTTGAGTTTTCTCAGTTCATTCATTTTGGTTATGCTTTAATCACGTTTGATTTCTCTAATTTTCTTGTTGCTATCAACTTGATGATTTGATTTTGGTTAGATTGAATTCTCTGGTTGATTTTATTCTTTTAAGAGAATTAGATGCTATGATTTAACTCTTTAATTAGATGACGCACATTATATATTTGAATTTATGCTTCAATAGTTATTATTGTGTAAATGCTTATCTATCCATTCCTTGTGATACTGTCTGAATCATTTAGCTTCTATTTATGTCTTAAATTGAAGTTAATTGCTTAGTTCTTGATTGGTGCTAAGTGCTAAAACATGGTTAAGGTAAGGCAAGGTCTAATTCTTGAGTCAAGTCATTGTTTAGCATAATTATTATAGGGATTATGTCTTGGTCTAAGCCATAATCACCTAATCCTAATGGTAATTAGGAATTTTACTTAATGTCAAATGAGTTGCAAGAACCGAATGAATTGAACTTAAGATTCGATGATGGTGAATGTGGATTCAAATCTTGGAGAGCTCATTTGTTTGTTTAGTTAAGTCAATTTTATCTCACTTCACATTTTCCTATAAAATTCAAAAATCATAAATACTTTAAACTTTGATTTTGATTTTCAAAACCAACATCATTTTTAGCTTGTGAAAATGGTTTATGAACTGTCTTTGGTTGTTTAAGCTTGCTCTCTTGGGATTTAATGACCTAAGGTGTATTCAACTACATTCTATTTTCTTTGAAAAGTTTGATACGACTTGGGACTTTTCATAGAGCCTTGTGAAATCCTCTAGGGTCTTCTTGATTTGCTTTGGCTACCACTCAAAGCTCTTTTGAAGGCCTTTTAGGCTTTGGACAGAAATCCTCCTCTTGCCTAGTAGCCTGTAGCACCACATTCCAAACCCGAGGGTCCAATATGGTCTTTATCTTTAAAATCTATGTTAGCTCAATTTTTAGGGAAGAGGTTAAAGTATCATGACCCTTGGGGTATGTGCTAAGCGTGACAAAAGAGCGTGTTATAAAAAATATGAGTCAGATTAGATGATCAAGTGAGTTCCAAAGGTCCTTTACCACAATTTCCTTAAAGAGTCAAGTAAGTGTGAGAACAGTAAAGAGTGCACCATGCCATGCATAAAGCTTGATGGTATTACAAGTAACATGAGTACAATTGGGTGCTTCGTGAAGACAAAGAGGAAAATATAAAGACAAAACTAACCTAGGAAGCCAAGCTTGTATAGAAAGAAAATAGTTTGCACTGGGTCAGGGTTAGTGTTTTATGCTGGGCAAGTTTTGTGTGAATTTAGCAAGGTGTCAAGTATCCTATAGTTATGTGCTCATTACTTATTTATAGAAAAAATTGCAAAATGAAAACTCATCAATATTCAATTTCTCAAATCTGATTCCAAATTGAGTGGGTACAAAGTATTTTTAGGTGATACAATTAAAGTCTAACTTAATTACTTAGAAAATAGAAATAAAAAAATTGAAAATACTTAATTCTAGCCTAGGAAATTACAAAGACTTAATCTAATGAACATAGGAAACTTAAAAGTCAAATTTACCAATTAAATCTAATTTTCGCATAATTACTAATCACTAAATATAATAAGCACTTTAAGCCCAAATTAACATTATTAAAGCCCAAATAAGTCCTTCCATGTATGCTACTTGGTCCAAGCCTTTTATTTGGAAGTTTCCAAGCCCAAAATATGCATGGAAGCTCAGTCTTCAAAATTTTTATTTGGGCTTGATGGTCAAATCATCATTTGCTTTGTTAAAGTGTCTTGAACATATCCACACAAAGCTTCTTTAATTCTTCTTGTTTTTGGACCACTGGGAATTTGAAGAGGGTTTCTTGAGGCATTAGAAATATTTAACATAATGGCTTATAGCATTATGTTTAATTTAAGTTTTGATGATAACAAATATAAATATATTAACTATATATTTTTGCCTAATTATTTTCATATATATAGTAGTTAACTATAACTATAAAATAAATACTTTAAAGTGTTATTACCTATATTTTTTCACATTATATATGAGATTTGGAAAAATGATTTGTGTACATAAAAATTATTTTATACTATCATATTTTTCATTATCTTCAAGTAATTTTATATCCAAGAGTATTTAAAGTATTATCTTTTATATATTGGATATAAGACTTTTCATATGCATAGCGCCATAATCTTCATATCCATGCCTATATGCATATTGATACTTAGACTAATTATTTTGTTCATGATATATTATTGAAGGTTGTCTAAAGTGAAGAAAAGGGTGAGCATGCAGAGGAAGAAATTGAAGTCATCATTTACATACTACACTCATGATTAAAGAACATAAACATGAAGAGAAGGATGATCCAATAAAAGTTTAAGAAGAATGAAAACAGTTATACAAGCTTGGATATACTTTGGAAGGCTCAAGCTTGATAGGTATAATATCTTTAGGCAAGCAGTCTTTATGTTAAACTCATTGATTTAGGTATGCAGTGTTGGCTCAAGATATTTTAAATCAAAACATGCATTTTAGTTTTTTAGAGAAAGAGTAAGATATAATTTTTTATAATCATGTTTTTCATCTTTGATCATATATATCTCATAATCTTCAAAATGTATTGATTACTAACTCTATAAGGATTTCAAAGATTTTCTATTTACTCAAAAAGGATTTAAGTTTAACAAGTTATGAATCCTTGAAGTCCATGCTTTGAAATGTAAATTTTGCAAAAAATAAGATTTGACCTTTAGTCATGTTTTTAGTCATCTGTCTTCGTATATAGATTCTTTTAATGTTAAACATATCTCATTTGAAAATAGACTCCATAATATTTTCAACGATAGTTAGTTTATTTAAAATGGATTTCTAATGAGAAAGATATGAATTTTAGAAGTTGAGTGTTGAGATATTGATTATGTACAGTGTTCAATTTTGACCTTTCATCATTCTTTTTATCACATATACTAAATTAACTTAAATTTAATTTAAACTTGTTTTATTGAAAAACAAACTTCAAGAGATTTCCAATGATATATAATTTTCTAAATTTGGAGTTGTATTGAATAAGTTATAGCCTTCCTAAATTCTATGTAGTTATGAAGCCTTCCATTCCATGAGTGAATGAAAATGGTATCCACACTTAAAATTGCCTTAAAATGCTTTAATGTCCAATTCATGTGTGAATCATTTCCCTTCAATGTGAAGTAACCTCCAAAAGCTTTATTTTTCAATAAATGGCTCTGCGATCCAATTCAAGTATGAATCCTTCTTATGCATGCTTGAAATGGCCTCCAAAGCCTTGCTATTCACTAAATAGCTTCTATAATCCATTTCAAATGATTGACAACCACTGGTAGTCATGCTTGAAATGTCATGAGTGAATCAATGCTAAGAGCTTATTCACCATTTCAAACTTGAAACAAACTAATAATCCAGAATTGATTTGTCGCATAGAGAAGCTTGAAGCTTTTGTCATCCAAATCAAGCTTAAGAACCATTAGTATCCATGCTTGAAACGTTATCAGTAAACTAAGAGAAAAATGGCTAACTCTAATTCAATCATGACTAGGTTCATTTCAAGCTTGAATTTGCTCTAACAGCTATAAACAATCATATTATGTCTCCAAACTTATTCTAATAAGAGATTAAGCTCATAAATCATTGGGCTGTGAGCTTTAAGTTCTTCACACTGTTATTATATGAAAATTATTATTCTTGAGCCAATATCATCTATATCTTCATTTGAATATAAGTGCTTTGTTGTACCCATTTTACCCTTAGAGAGAGTTTTACATGAATGTAAGTCATGTCTTCATACACATTGTAGAAGTGAGGGAGAGATTTCTCTTATAGTTAAGAGAGGTTATTCTCTTGAAAGAAAAAAGCTCACTAGTCCAGTAAGTAATTATAATGACTCACAAGTGCCCAGATCAAATTTATGGATTGTAGTGGCTTACAAGTGCTCGATTCAAACTTGTAGAAGATAGTGGAAAAATCTTAAGTGGTTTGCTTCAAGAGGAGATGTAGGCTTAAATGGTTAGAGTTAAACTAAGATATATCATTATTTATAGTCTCTCTTCTCTTATCTCTTTATATTTCCAGCAAACTTAATTTATGCTCTATTCTAGTATGAAAAATTGAATTTGATATATTTGCATACTCTTACTTAAAATTTCACCTAGAAATTAATTTTACACATATTGAGCTTGCAAAAATTACTTTATATTGTTATAATCAGAGTTTAGAACTTGAATTTTCTCTAACTTAGTCTTATTCTTCATTTTACCTGGAAAAAGTTTTAAAGCACCGAAAATTTCATTAATACCTAATTCACCCCATCTTGGTTGTGTTTCCATATCTAAGAAGAAACAACTTTCTCTTTTGAAGTGTTGGCAATAACGTGCTTTTTGACTTTGTTTCTAGAAATGACTTGTTGGATCACATCACTTCCTAACAAGACTATGCAAACAAAAAGTTTTCATTATGTATGATAATCTTTAAACCTTGTGTTAGAATATTAGTTGTTAGTCATGGTTTGTAATGTTGGGATTAAAGACCACATAACAAAAGAATATATGATATTGAAATCACTAATCTCGATAGTAGGTTCATCGAAGTTGTTTAAGTCGAGTAGAAGAAGAGTTCATACTTATATGCCGTGATACATCAGATTCCTATCACCATTTGAATCTCAAGACTTGACACTTCAGATTAGCTCCCTCTACCTGTATCCAATGAATAATACTCAAAGTTGAACAATGTGATAGCACCTTCGACTACAAAATGTTCGTACCATAACCTTCAAGAAGAGACAGCCTTATTCTTTTTTACTCTACACATCTCTCTCTCTCTCTCTCTAATTTTTTCTCCAATGTACCTTGAAAACCCTAGCCTTCATCTATTATAGAGGTTGTTAGCTTTAAATAGATGTAATTAATATTAATTAGTTCAGAATTAGATTAAATAGGTTCATTTTAAATTCAAATCTATCCAATAGACTCATTAAACTATTTATTTACTCTAAATAAGAGTCATAATTCAATTTAATTTATCTCATAAACTAAATAATATATTATCAGTTTTAAAATTTGATAGATCTGATACATTTGAATTTCAAAACTGATATGATACCTTGTCATATTATATTAGTCATTAAATTTAATATATCTTATAGAAATAAATTTAAAACTAATATAATATAATATTATAATATTATAACATGCATGCATGCATATGTATGTATGTATGTATGTATGTATGTTAGATGCACACACACGTGTACTTTGAAAATGTATATATATTTATAATATTGTATTTCAAATTGAACAATGTTACATTTAATAAATATAGACAAATTAGATTTAATGAATCTGGACATTACACCTCAAGTATGGCTGTTCTTATATGTGACCCTATAGGCCCATATGATATTAGCAGCAAGCTAACAACATTATTTACCTACAAGTTAAGGCATTGTGACTACCCATGTTATATGAGGATCGGAGATCTGATACAACTTGTCAGATAATTGTATTATATTCCCTTTTATCACATGATATTTAAGTCAAGTATGAGGCATAGAAATGTCATCCTCCTTTACTTGACCTTTACTTTTTTGATCTTTGAGCAGACTATCAATATGAAATGGAAAACTCTTTTCATCGGAGTATGGCTATGCATTTTTCAGTCTCACTCATCAAGGAGCTAATAATATCTCTTTAATAATATGAGAGACAAATTTCATCTTGATCACTCATATTCCTCTACATGAATTCCACTATGCTCAATCACATCCTTTATGATCAGCCAATTAAACATGACTTTTAACTATGTCAAAGCCTAATATACTTCATTTAGGAATATATGATCATCTCAAGCTTATGGGCTTAGTGACATGGTTATACATGAATAAGCTTATGACTTGATTCATGTAACTATCTCAAAATGGGTTGGTCCAGCATCTTGTTGTAATGTCCTCATTGACATTATCATATGCTCCACTATAATAAATTCTAATCAAATGAAAATCATTACATTGAAAACCTTAGAAATTTTGGGAACCCAATAAAATTTTTAGAAATCATTTTATAACTCATTCGGGTTACAAAACCTTAACACACAATGGAAGCATTTAACCTAAGTGCATTAAAGATCAAGAAAACATGTGTAAATAAAAAAAACAAGTGAAATTGTTGTCATAAGATAGTTTTTGAGTCGAACTTCAAATTCACACCATTTTCACATTTAATGTCTGATTAGGATGGTTCAAGCATCCACACGAAGCTTGTTTTAAAGACTAACTAATGACATTAGTTTCATTTCAATATGATATTTCTATTAAAAATCGAGCGTCCAAGTACATTTTGACTATTTTCTACCAAAATCTTGCCACTTAAGTGTCTCAATTCGAAATCAAATATCATTAGTTACTTTTTGGGCCTTGACTACATCTAAATAGACAATACACACCTGATTGACTGCACACATGCACAATATAGCACACACCACATATTTGGCCTGTAAACTACCTATTTCACACTTCTGGGCCAAATCTCATTTTCATTTCTTTAATCCCATATAAGGCTAAATCATCCCACATACTCTTCAAACATCTTATATCCACATACATATACATTCTTCCATTAGCCCATCCAATCATTTCACCATTCACACATATACATGGGGCTAGGGAACTCAAAATCATCAAACATACCACAAATACAATTTTATGCACATGTATTAAATCCTATGGCAACTTATACACATTCAACACTAATAACAACACTAATAACAAAAACTTCATTACACCAAAACCGTATAAAGGCTTAGTAAGAGACCTCCACTCAGCCAATGTCTTTCCCTTTTGACCTACTAGTGCCAGAACATAAAAAAATATGAGTAATCATAGGTGAGATAAAAGTCTCAATAACCAATATAGCTCATTTAATGTTTATTTTCATAACTAACCATGCCAAAGTAATGAAAATAAAGTAATATCATGTATATATCAAAATATAAAGAAATATTATCTTTTCAAGAGTATTTCCACACAAATATATACTAGCATGATCATCTAGCCATTGAACCTCCAATATTCCCTAACATAAAATCATAGGCTCTTCTTAGATCAACCACTTGTTGACCCAAGCACACTTTCAGTGGTAGAAATACCTGACCTAATGTAATCTAACCCACTTATAGACTATAGTTTTCCCTCTTCACATACTTGTAATACATGTATCATTGACTCCTAACTGCACCCTTACAAGTACTAGGGAGTTGTTCGACTATTCGGATGCCCCATAATATGTTGTACCAAATTACTCATGGTAACAACCCATATAATGCTGCATTAGATGTCTCATGGTGTCAACCCGACTATATGAATTTTTCACTCATTTTTTCACACACACAAATCTACACATAACCTGGGTGAATTCCTACCCCTTATGATCATGCTCATTCACAATTTTCACTACTCATTCACATTTCTACAGCATATAATAATATCATATCTTATATATAGATATATCAATTAAAATCAATAATCTTTTAGATTTCATTTCACATACCGATGTTCATTCTAAAACTATTTTCAATAATAAATCATGCATAAAACTCATAAAACTAAATTTTGCATTTTATATTTACTTCTACTTGATTATGATAGTTTATAAACATAATAAACTATATGGTTACCTCAACCCTTCTATTTGATAGAAAGGTTTACTGGTATAACTTCCTCACTCAAATCTCTTTCTACTTATCTACTCATCACACACTAGGATCAACATAAAATTGACATTCCAAGTCAATTTCACTATTGACAACAAGTGCCAATTATCATAATTGAACACTTAATTGAGATGTTACACTTGTATTCTGACAAATGCCTATGATTTTGATTTGTATCTACATACATGATTAACGCATAATCATCAATCAAATCATACTAGTCTTACTTATCATCATTCCCACAAAGATGGCTGACTAGACACATTTAGGACAATCATCATGATCTATCCAAGGAAATGATTATCATAGCGAACACACAAAATATGATAATAAAGATAAATTCTTAATAAAATGCAATGTTCATAGTACAATGATTAGCCTAGGGCATAATTTCCAATAAGTTATTATCCTTAGAGTATATAAAGGGATAAGAGTTAAGCATTTATATAAGAGGCATAAATCCTATCTAACAGAGGAAGGTTAATAAACATATGCACCTCATTTTAGTCCCTAAAATATTATTAGGCCAAGAGGTAAAGTCCCCAGCTTTTAAAGTGAACTATCTTCATTCATATTCTATTACTTATGATAAATGCTACTGATATCCTTCCTTTTCCACTCATCTAAATAAAAAATATTCATCCCATATGCCCAATGACAAGAATTTACAACCAAATTTCTAGCAATATATGGATTTGTAAAGTTTACATGCTTGTCAAATTGATGAAAGCTCTCGCCTCATGTTTTAACTACTTCATTCACTTTCCTATTAAGATCTACACCTCACAGTCTAGTTAAATCCTTCTAAATAACAATGTCATTCCCAAGAAAAATAATCTTATCCAGTTTTAGATATACTTAAGGGAGATACAACCTTAGATGGTTGAGGATGGAGAGATATTTTAGGTTCTTATACTTCCAATTAGAAGCACTATAAGAAAGTGGTTGGATGGCTTGCCTTGAAATAGTACAGGGCTGTATAGTTTAGTTTATCAATAATAAGGTGGAAAATGTACTTGAAAGGATCCTTGGCATTCTTTATGGTTAAGTTAACAAAAGCAGATGTAGCCAACACATTGTTAGGGAATAGAGCATAAAGATAGAGATTTGGATTTTCCAAATTCTTCTTTTAGGAAAAGTTCTCTTTTCTAGAGGGAGGAGGTAATTTCTATGGAAAGTTGTAAGGATAAGCAATGAATTCCATTTGAAATGGTCTTGGCAGCCAACTAGCTAAGGAAAGTGCTCTGTTTCTCTAACGTCTTCACATAAGAGAAGGAGTTAACAAAGGTCATTACCTTATGTTGGTCCCTAAAATGGGATTTGTTCATCAATTAAGTAGGTTGATTAGATTGTAAATCTAACTAAGGTTTGTCGCTATCCTAAAAAAATAATATTAAGCTATACTAATGTAGTATTAGTATAAACCTAGGTCGATCTTTATGAGGAGGCTTAATTGAAAATTTAGGTTTGAATTATGTTACAAGTTAAAAGCTGTGTGGGATAAATTTAAACTCAAACTAATTAAGCAATTAACCTAAATTTAAAGTGAATAAAATGGGTGTTTACAAACCTATTAGAAGTAGGAACTCCTATGTGAATTTGGTCACCTATCCTTGTTTGATTACAACCTAGTTAGTTTGGTTTCTTCTCTCTTCTCTTTGGTTTTAGTGAATTAGTTATATTAACCAAGACTTAGCTAATATCTTGACCGACCCCAATCCAAGATTATGATCTTAGAGTGAGCCAAAGCAAAGCTACCGTTAAGCCTAACCAAAGTGTTACAAACATGAGTTAGTTAGGTCAAGCACATATGAAGGAATCAACATGCTCAAGATTATGATTCATGAAGATATTCACATGTATTCAAGTTGGAAAGATTATGACAATCAAGAAAACATGTTAAACTCATCAAGCTAAATAAGATTATGAATCAACTTGAAGAGGCCAAAATCTAGAGCTCAAAGTAACAAAACTCTAGTTGCAACAAGTATCTCTTAATCATATAAATCATCACTTGAAATTACAAGATCAAAAAGTCATACAAATTTTTAATTCTAGAGAGAGAAAAGTAGAGAGAAGAAATTAAAATCTAACTAGAAAATAATATAGATCTAAAATTTTTCTTCAAAGCTTCTCAACAACATTGTAACCATCTTTGAACAAGTAAAGCCAAGTAGAAGTTAACTTTGATCCCTTGTGTTCAAGTGCATGGTAAACTCTTGTGTGCCTTAATAACCCTTGAAAATCACACCAAACTGAAGCCAATTTAGGTTTGAATTTCATGCATAATGCTTCTTGGAAGCTCTCTTCAATTGCCTTGAGTTATGTCTTTATTTGTCACACTAATTCACCTAAGCCACAATTAAATCAAATAACCAAATAACCATAGTGTGACATTTATTTAATTAGACTAAGATATGAAATATTTAATTCATCCAAAGTATTAAAATGAGTAAGGAAAAATGAATGTGAAAGCCTCATAAGACACAAGTATAGACAAGCACACACTTGAACCAAAATCAAAGACTAATTAGAAACCCTCAAGGAGATAACTTTAAAATGTTATCTTTTACTAATAAATCTTAACCTAGAATGAATCAATGAAAACTAATTAGGCCAATCATCTTAGCCTATCAAAAGACATAAATCTCAAGCCTAACCTTAATTTGGTGGAAAAATATATTTTATGACCAAATTACCCCTAATCAAGATACTGAAAATCAGACGGATGATTGAACCGATCATGCCAACAGGTTAGGGGTTAGTGGTTCAACTTAGGTTAAATTAAGGGTCAACCTGAAGGACAAACCGATTATAATTAAAATAATACAATTTAAATAAAAAGACATCAATCATGAAAATATTCAACCAAATCCAAGATAAATCTCTAATACAAGATACAAATACAATAATAATTATAGAATAATAACCACCCAAAAATCTAACAATAATAAAATATAACTTTTTAAATGTTCATTCTTACAATTATAATTTATAGCCTTTCAATCATTAAAAATCTAAAACTAATTATTACTAACACTAAAATCATCAACAATGATAGTCATAATTCATAAATGCTAAGCAACAATTAGATAAATGAACAACAATAAATAATGGAAGATTAAAACAATTAAGGCACAATTAACTTAAAAGAAGACTGAATCTTTTAAGTTTAAACTTACAATTAAGGCCCTCTATTCAAAGTTTAAACTACAGACAGTGATATCTAGTTTAATTGCCTTACCCTCCATTGCCTCACTTTTTTAGTTTTCAAACTAAATTTTTTACTTTTTGTTTAATTTTTACAATTTCAAAAAAATAAAAACAAAAAAATTAAAAAGTGACCTACCTGACCCAATAACCTAGTTATCAAGTTGACCCCTGGTCAGTCGGGTCACGATAGGTTAGTGGATGGCTAGCTTAGGTAGAAACCTAGATTAAAAAAGAGATCGGGTCATCGATTTACCAGTTGAACTGGTTAGTTCAATCCGAGTTTCTATACGATGCCCCTAATGCATGTATTTGAACATTTAAGCAAAATTGCGCTAAAAATGTGATTGTGATGACCCTAAAAATAATTAAATATTAAAATTAAGGATAACAGATTCTAATGATATTTAAAAAAATTGTGTAGAATTGATGCAATAGAAAATTAAAGGCTTATGTTTGGTAAAAGAAAAAGAAAATTAAGAGCTTACGGACCCATGCTTATTGCCTACCTATGGCATCACGTTCGATTAGCACTTAGAGGTAAATTTATTTCATTTTAGTTTGGTCTAAATTAAAATTACAATTATACCCTTAACATTATTATTATTATTATTATTATTATTATTATTATTATTATTATTTTCTTTCCCTTCCTGGATATATTTCCTATCTGCAGAACCAGAGAATTCTAAAGAAAACAAAAATTGAGACCCCTCAATCCTCTCTTCTCTTCGGCTTCTTCCTCCTATCACTCGTCGGTGACCATAAGCGCATTGTCTGCCATCACTAGAGCTATAATAGCATTCTTCCTTCTTTTAGTTCATCAATAATGGCAGGACTTTTGTTCTCCTCTGTTTCTCGTCACTTAGATCCTATTCTTTTCCTCTATTAGTGTTGCTGTGGGTTGGGTGTTGGGATCTTCTCCTAATTCTTCATCTCAAAATCTCCTCCTCTTCCTTGATTCTGTCATCAGTCTCCCCTTCTTTCTTTGATGCTTATCACTCAGATTCTTCTGGCTTTACATTGCTACTATTTGGGTGTGGGTGCTGGGAGTTTCAATTCTCTACCTCCATTCCTTATGCATTCAGTTGGTAACTTGAATCTCCCCTCTTCTCTATTGACGTTCAATGTTGTGTGTATATGTTCAAGTGGCTGAAATTTTTAATCTTCTCTTTTCTTCCTTGTTTGGTTTGTGTATGTGAAATTGGGCTAGGTTACTGAAATTTTGCTTCATGGTAACAAGTTTAAATTGAATATTAGGAAGCTTGCTTAATGTAGGTAAATTTATTATTCAGTATAATGATTGTAAATGATTGGGGACCGTAACAGGGGGTTTGATCATATTAAATATTTGAAGAATGTAATTTTTAGTAGTTAATTTCTCTCATATTGGTTAATGTAAGAAGAAGAAATTAGATTTAAATTTCTTGAGCTTTCCTTCTTAATGATTCTAGGCTAGAGAGTGTGAGTTGATGATTGAAGTTGCAAAAATTGTTTTCCCTTGTTGCTACTATTTGTGACTATATGCACTTGTTTATGAAGGGGAAACTTGCTTTTAGTTGAAATTTATAGTAATAAAAAGAATGAGATAATAGTGTGAATTTGAGTTTTAATTGAAAATGATTGGAATATTTATATTCTAAGGTTTTAAGGAAGCTAAAATTTAAGAGGAAAAGGTTAGTATTAGCTTAATAATTAATACCCATAAGATATTCAATAAAATTCCTATTAGATTAAGAGAGTTTTGCTTAATCTTTTATTTCTTGAAATTTCATCAAATTTCTTGGAAGACGAAAAAAAAATAATAGTTTGGATGCTATTATCTTGTGAATTGAGTTTGCCATTGTATAGAAATTTGGTTATAATGATAATGTGGCTTATTATATTTATTCAAACCTTTAAATGTTTAAAATGAAAGTTATGGCTTTAAGTTAGATGTTGGGAAGAGAGTGCATATGTAAATAAAGGTATTGTTTATTTAAATTCTATGTTGGTGGAATACTATAACTCTGTGTAATAGAGAGAATTATAGACGAAATGAATATTTATTGGAGATGTACGGAGTAGAGTCATCGTAAAATAAGTTTATCCTTCTTATCTAGGCAATAGAGTAGTTAAGGGGGAATTGAGAGAAGTGTAGTTTAGAAGAACTAAATTATTGTCTTATGCACAGGCAAGTGGATAGTGTTTTAACTAATTTTTTTTTTCTGATCAAAATTTCATTTACTAAAATATTATGTTTTTCTCCAAATCATTTTAATAAAAATAATGTGATTATTGGATATTTGTTTATTAAAATTACTTTATTTTGATAACTTAGCTTTACCAAATTTGAAATGTTATTTGATCAATTAAAACAAGTTTAGACTTTGATTATGAGATTTTTATTTTATCAAATATTAGATTGATACAGAGAATGATTCATGTGATTTCGACTTTGAAAATGAAAACTTCATTCATTATTGATGATTTTCTTGCATATTTACAATTTGATTTGAAAGGGACTTTATACAGAATACTAGTTGCTAATGGCAGTTCCCTTAGCCCTTGATGCACCATTGTAATGACTAGCTAGTTTGACTTTTGTGAGCATCGTATTCACGTTTGTTACCCATGGGTCTTGCACCCGCATTTGATTTTGTGGCTTCAAGCCACATTTAGTTAGCATTACCCTCATGGACTGTGTGTCCACATTTATTTTATGGCTCTAGCCACATTTAGTTACTTACTTTTGTAGATTGTGTGTCCACGTTTGTCTTTGTGACATAAGTCACATTTGGTTATTTACCCTCAAGGACTGTGTGTCCAAGTTTGTTAATTGTTCTGATAAGTCTCTATAATTATAAATTAGATTATTTGGTGATTTTACATATCATTGGTTTTCATTTAGTAATTTATGTATATGTCACGCCCCAAAATATAAGGTGTGACCGGCATGGAATATGTATGCAAAACTCATATCCCATAAGCCTTAACTAAAGAAATTTCAAGTTTGTACACCATAAACACATATAATATATAAATAGAATTTTTAGATATTTTATTTTTATTATTAATTATTATTAATTAATTAATTGTTTTATATTCTTCATGCAACCAAAATTCAAAATTTCCTGTAAAAAAAAATTTAGGAGAATGTATCCTAAAATTGAGACTACCCAAAATTGGTCACTAACAAAGAACAACAATAATACAAACAAAGAAATTGCACTCCTTACCAACAATTATTCAATCTTATAATAAAAGCGAAGATCTTGCCTATAATCAACGTGAAGCATCAAGGGCCAGACCATTGATTTAATATAAGGCCCAAATTACATCAAATGGGTCTTGCCAAAGTAATTCTTTCACTCCATTGAATGATAAAACGTCACAATGAACATGTTGAAATACAAGTTGAGCCTTTCCATCTGAGACCAAAAATATTTTTCCAATAAATAACATCCCAACAATAAACAATTGAACATAAATAAAAAAAAAAGTTTGAAACAATTATGTAAGTCAAAGATAACAATTTTCATAAAAATTTAATAAACTTCAAAATAAAATGACTCTATATAACTTTAAATAGAATTTTGAACTATTAAAGTATCAGATCAAATATTGTTGTCACGTGATTTCAAGAAAACAAATAAAGAAAATAAATAATTATGCATAAATCACTAAAAAAAAGACCAATGAGATGTAAAATCACCAATAATCTAATTTATGGTTATAGGGACTTATCAGAACCATTAACTAACGTGAACACACAGTCCACAAAGTAAATAACCAAACGTGGCTCTTGCCACGAAGACAAACGTGGACACGCAATCCACGAGGGAAAGTAACCAAACGCAGTTGAAGCCACGAAACAAACATGGACACACAATCCACGAGGGTAATGATAACCAAACGCGGCTCAAAGCCACGAAATCAAACGTGAGTACGATGTTCACGAGTAACCATCCCTCCGTTCCACGTGCGTTGGCCATCGCACGGGGCTAGCACCTCCTATAAACACCTTGCTAGCTAAGTGTACCATGACGCGCCAAGGGCTAACGGAACTGCCGTTAGCAATCAGTGTTCCGTATAAAGTCCCTTTTTAAAACCATTTTCAAACATGCGAGAAAATCCTCACTTTCAAGATACAGTTCTCATTCTCAAAATCAAACTCGCATGAATATTTTTAAGCATTAAAAACTTTCCAGATAAAATTTCACATCCAATACTCATGCTTGCATTTATTGAATAATCAAAAATTTCAAAGTCGAACTCGCATAAATCATTCTCTGTATCAATCCAATATTTGATAAAATAAAAATCTCATAATCAAAGTTCAAACTTAATTTAATTGATCAAATAACATTTCAAATTTGATAAAGCTAATTTCTCAAATAAAGTAAAATTAATTAACAAATATCCAATAATTGCATTAATGCTGTTAAAATGATTTCCAAAAAAATATAATATTCTAGTAAAAGAAATTTTGATTAAAAAAAAATCAGTTGGGACGCTATCCACTTACCTGTAAAGTTTTCAAGTGCATAACTCACTCCCAAACTAGTCCTCAAGGGTCAATGCTTTGTACTAACATTCCTAATATTCAAATAATATCATTGTCACTTCCCTCAATCATGCTGTACCACCCAAATATTAAAATCCCAACAACTTAAAAGAGATAAAAGAAAGAAAACCTTCACTTTTGTCTTTTCCAACATTGCATCAAATATCCCAATGATATCCCAAAAATGAATATCAAATTGGTTCTTAAATTGTTAGCTCAAATTTCTCTCCCAAAAACCTCTAATTTCTTCTTTAACTTTCATCATAAAGAACGAATGCTTAACATGATTGTTAAATCAATAATGGCATATTTATTTAATCAACAATATACCCATCATATGTATATCATGCCATTATATAACAAAAACCCCTCTTAGTCATTTTGTCAAATACCTTGGGGGCATTGAACTTTAAATAATCATCAAGCTTCCTTCTTATGCGGTTCTACCTTCCAAAAATTTTTAAACATAAATATATGAATAAATCAACTTTCCAAGTCCATTCTATAAACAAATCAATATAAATTTTAACACAGCTCAAACCCACACTAAATCACCTTCATTGGACTAAAATTCAGCTTAATTCCACAACCCCCTTTTCACAAGCACGTGCAGCAGAGGAAAAAGAAAATTCACACAGCACTTTGAATAGGAACAAAATGGAAATTTCACATTAATCACTCCCTCTCACACACATAGATTCAGCAAGAGAAACGATTTACAACGTCAGCCATTAAAACGCAAGCACGCACGCACGTAGGGGATTCAGTGAGGAGAAGAATTCTAAGCTTCTGCCTAATAATAGCATCCACTAACACACCGAACCAAGGAGAGCAACTACAATGCAAGGAGGGAGAAATGTTTCGACACCCATGCTCAAAACGGATGTTCACGGCAAACACAGATCAAGGAAAAGAAAGAGGAAATTCAACACAGAACAGGGGAGGAAAGGACTCAGGGTGGCCATCACAGCGGCGGCAAGTGGAGCTCCCGTTCTCGTCAACAGCGTGTTGAAGAGCAAAGGACAGGGGTGGCTGGATCGAGGGTGAAGTAGAAGAGATAAGCAGAAAGGAAACAAGGAAGCAGACCAAGGTGAAGATCCGATGACTTCCACACCACAGAAGATGATCGGCGCTGACAGAGGGAAGGATGGCCGGTGACTGATGACGGTGGAAGGATAGTCGATGATGAGGGAGAGAACGAACCAACAGTGAGGGGAAAAGAAGGAAAAATTGAGAACCACTCAGACTCTCTCTCTCAGTCCTCTTTTATGTATCTCACCGACAAAGGAGATGTAAAATAGAATATAAAAGTCAGTGAGAAAATCACAAACAAAGATCCCATCAATTTTTTTTAATTATCTTTTTATAATAAAAGACAAGGCAAAAGCTCCTTAACACTTCCTCCCAAAGAAAATACAACTAACATTTAATTTAAATAAAATTTAAATTTTAAACAATCAGTATAAATTTTACTAAGCTATCATTTCTCATTTGTCCTAACATTAAAATAGATAAATAAATAAAATTATATATTAATTGGACAAAGAAAAAAAATTATTATATTTTAAAATTTTGAGTCGTTACATGAAGCTCCTGGTTAGTTCGATGAAAAGATCAAGTGGAATGAAAAAAATCTGAAGCTAATATAATTTTAAAATAGAGGGTAGTTTTGTAATTTTACAAAGATTGAAATAAAACAAAATTTTCCCCCTTGTATCAGCAAAGTTCGAACTAAATACTTAGTTGATAAATGGTTAGCGCAATTTTTACTAGACTAATATTTCTGTTTATTATATCTATTCATAAAAATAATAAAAATAATAAAAATACACTTAAATCATATCATTACAAAATTTAAATTTAACGTGAATTTTCTGGGTTATTACAGTATAATTACTTATTTTGTTTAATTGCTTTCTTGAAATCACGTGATAACAATATTTGACCTGAAAGTTTTATGGTTTAAAAATTTATTTAAAGTTGTATAGAGCTATTTTATTTCAAAGTTTACCAGATTTTTATGAAAATCATTGTCTCCAACTTACATAAATGCTTCAAAATTTCCTTTTATTCATATGCAATTATTTATTATTAGGATGTTATTTACTGGAAATATTTTGATCTCATATAACATAGCTCGTGGTCTACCTCCTATTAATCTTTGAGGGGCTCGTTGTTGAATTGATGAGAAAACCTATTGAGGATATCTTTCTTTTGTTGTAAATATGTAATTATTTGCTATACTTTAAAATTTTGATTAGGTGCTCCATGTTAACTATAGATAAGATTTTGATATGTTAGCTATTTGTCTCTCTATTGTGGAGGAGCAAAGCTCCTAATTCCTAATTTGGGTTGTATATGGCTATTATAGAGACTTTAGAAAGCCCTATTTTTTTAAGGGAGATTTTGATAGATTTTATTTTATTTTTACACAAAGCTTAAAAATCATTTGTTTATACGAAAATATTATAATGCTTTCCCATCCTATTTCAAATGAATTAAAATATTATATTAAAGTTTTCTTGATAAAGGTTTAAGGGACATATGTTTGTGCATATATCTCATACTGGTCACGTCTAATTTTTAAGACATGACAGTGATATCAATGCATATAGATACTCTTAGCATATAGAAATGGTCCCAAAACTAATACACACATAAAATTCTCAATTTGCCCTTGAATTCCCAACAAAATAAAAAATGATCAAAATACCCCTAATATGCACACTTTCTCATTAAGGCTCAAAACCTTAATTTGATATTGAAAATGTACATTTTAGGGTTTTCTATCATGAAATGTGGTCCTAACTACCTAAGAAAAGTGTGTAAAAAATATGATCTATCAAAATCCTTCAAGGAAAGGATTATGATATTATAATATTGTATCATCTTTGCTTATAAATATTCCATCATCTTCTTCTCAATTCTTTGTAATCTCAACATGATATTATGAATCCTAGGTTGGGTAGTTATGAATTCATGCATCTTACTTCAAGACTAAGGTTGAATTACAAGAAGAGGGATGAAGAATCAAAAATCTGGTCCCATAGAGAATTCAGTAAAAGAGATTGCACTACATAGAATGCTTTATTTCATGTGTCTATGTAAAATGACATTGAGAAGAACACTCTCTAATAACTTCATGCAAAGATGGTGTGTTTCTTGGTTATTTCACATATCGTTAGTTTTTACCCAAAGTGTTTGTCTTCTCAACTATCCTTTTAAAGTTGTTGTCTTCGTCTTTCTTTATTTCAAACATCTAAGCACAAACTTTTGATTGCTGATGAGGATCTAATTGGAATGATGGAGAAAATTAAAAAATGGGAAAATCTATTAAGACTACAGTCAACCTTAGTTAATGCATCTACTCAAACCATTTAGATTGCATCATCGTTTCCATAGTTCCATTCAGCCTCAAATCTCACCTCTTGCTAAACCTAGTTATGACACTAACGATTGCATCAGAATTTCAATTTGAATAAAGGTTTGCTCTTAATGTTCAATTTTCTTAAACGTATTATTTGCCTTGAATATCCTCTTCACTTCTAAGTGTTCCAGGAACTATCTTTTCTAGTCATTTCTTGGTATATTATTGAGAGATCATTTCCACTACAATGATCAATCATTAGCCCAAGGGTACTGCATCAAAATTCACATTCTTGTTAGTGTTGATAATTCTTGGATGACTCTCATACAGGAGTGGTCAACCAAAGTGGTTTTGAATACCCAAGGTTGGCTTGATTGTAGTAGATAATGGGATTTTATTATGAAATAATATTTCATGAATCCTAAGAGAAAAACACTTTAAAGGAAAGCCATACTATATGGATTTGCTTAATTTGTTTAATGAGGTTCAATTTCCAACTGCTTTAGGACAGATGATTAATCTGATTACTAAAATAAAAAAAAGGATAGGGTGAACTGCCCCATCATTCATCAAGTCTCTCAACTTTACTTTTAGGCTACATGTGATTGATATTCTTGTTCTATCGACTAAGGTTCCTTCTTTATAAGATTATGATATTTTGTAATTTTTATGTTGGATTAATCAAGTGATTCTAGCCTTGACTTGATGATATTTACTTTACGAACAATGGTGTCTATGTGTCCAATTGTTTTCTCTCTAAGCTTATGAAGAACTTTAGTTTTTATAGGTTGATTTTGTTTCTTCATTCAAGTGTTGAAGATTGAATAAGATATTAGCAATCTCTTCCATTTCATACTTGATGGCATCAATTTCTTCAAAGAATTGAGAGAGGTCTTGGTTATGTAACATCCTGATTTTTTTAATCCTGTGATTAGTTATTAATCAATGGCAAATTAGTAAGTAAAGTGATTAAGGTTTTGAATGATAATGTGGTAATTTGACTTCTTTGGATATTGAATAGACACATATAAATAAAGAATTATGTTTCAGGATGAAGGGAGTGCGCGTGGTGAGGATTTTTCTTACTATGGTGATATGACACATGGACTAGAAAAAGACCCCTTAAGTTGTGAAATTAGGGTTAACTTCAAAAGGAAAAATAAAAAAACACACAAAAAGGAGAAGAGAGGAAGTAAAGCTCTGCTAGGGTAAGAGGTTTCTAAGTATTTGAAGGCATTTCTAATTAGTAACTTATCAAGTAAGCTTCTTACGACTCTTAGCCTCTATTGTACCTAAATTTCTTAGTATGAGTTATAGAGAAATTTAATCAACAAAATTTAAGGAGTTTTTTTCTTACTCAATAGTAATAAAAAAAGGTTTTCAAAAGTTAAATTAGAGCTTTGTGACTAGTTTAGAGTTGAATGATAAAGCTTTAAACATGTAAGCTCAATTTAGCCCTAAATCAAAGGACAATAAGGGTGGAGAATTGTGTTTAAGCGGAATGAGATCGTTAAAGGTGATATAAATTAGTAATTGAGTAGCAATGGACTTTAGTTGGTTAAGTGAAAAGAATTGAATGACTAAGTGTAGCCATAAGTAGTAATTAATTATTTTTGGTCAGTTGAACCAATAGATCAATTGTGCCAATTGTATGTAGATTGGTATAATTTTTGTGTAGAGTGAGAAAGAACTTGGTAGAGGCAAGTTGTGATTGAGAAAGTACCACGAGCAACTTTTCTTGTGACAGAAAGATTGAGATAATTAAATAACTTTCTCTATTTGATTATTTATTATAACTGTGTGGAAATGTATTATTTAGTACATGAAATTATGTCGGATAGCATTATATATTTAATGCATGAAAATGATTTCTACGAATCAAATTTGTGAAATTTGCATGTTTTAAGATTATATATATGGTTTTTGAAGAGATGAAAATGTGGTGATTGTATGGAAAGCATGATCATAAGGGTAGGAGTTCACCCAAGTAGAGATGTAGAGAAAACTATATGGCATTATTCTCCTTAGTGCCTAACAGGGTGTGATGTTGGAGAATTGTATCTCCTTAATACCTTTTGAGGTACGATATTAGAGATTATCTCTTTAGTGCCTATTAAGGTACAGTGTTAGAGATTTAGACTCCTTAGTATTAATGCGATGTAGAGTTGGAGTCAACAACACCCCATTGTGTGTATTGGCATAAACTATAGTTCAAAAGTATGATAAGATATCTTTGGCCAAGTGATTCTACTACTAAAGGTGAGCTCATAGCCAATAAGAGTGTTTATTAGTTTAAGGTGAGCCTATGGTTTCAAAGTGGTGAATTATGGTGATTATAGTTTAAAAGTGGAAAAATGTTATATTTAAGTGGTTTGAAGTTAAATATGTGATATATGCTATGTTTACTGTGTATTATGATATATTTTCATATAGTTGCATGTGATAGTCGATAGTAGAGAGTTATTCTATTACTGAGATTTTTATGTCACCCTTATGGTTACAATTTTACAAAACAAAGCAGTGAGCCTAGTAAAGGAAAAGGGTCTTGATCGGTGTAGTGGTGCCGTGGCTGTGTGAAATCTTTAAGTTTGTGTAATGAAATAACTTGATGTGAATATTGTATATATAAGTTGCCATAGGGTTGCATGCATGTTTTGAATTGTAAATTGTGGGAAAATTGTAGTGAATTTGTGAATCTTAACCTATTTATGAAAATATGTGGTGAAATGGTTAATTAGGCTAAGATTATAGTTGTGAACATGTGGTAAATATGTAAAGCAGAGATTTTATAGTGAAAATAGCCAAGTGGGTCAATTTATGTCATGTGGTGATTAGATGTGAAATGTGAAAATTGGCCGTTAAACTATCAAATTGTGATATATGTGTGTGAATAATATATAATGTGGTTAATAAAGTGTAATAGGTTCTTTTGGACTTGATTCGAGAACTAGTAAGGTTTAATAAGATTTAGGAATCGATTTGAGCGCTTGGGTGTGTAAAATTTTTAAAATAAGTAACTTTTTGCACCCAAATGTCTAAATTTTGATTGGACTATTAGATTATGTCCAACCTATCTTATTAGTTAGCTTATGAGATAAGCTTCGTATGGGTGCTTGAATCACTCCGATCGAATATTGTATATGAAAACAGCACACGTCAAAAGTTCATAATTTTTGCTATCAAATGATAGTAGCAGAAAGGAACTTGTGCGCCACAATGTATGACATAGAGGATCAGGGTTTGTGGCTCTATGTCACATGCCATGGCGTGTGTATTGTTTGTTATGGCGAATTACCCATAATCTTATATGATTTTGTAGATTTTAATGCATCTAATGATTGTTAATAATGCTTTTGGTTTATTTTCGTTGCGTATTGCTCTAACTCTTATAGTTTTGATGATTTTGCAAAATGATTTTTGGGGCTAAGCTTTTCAAACAAAGTAATTGATTATTGTTTGGTGTTTTTAGAGTGGTGATTAAGTTAACCTTTCCTAATGTCGAGTGGATATTGAGAGTGGTTATAAATTGCCCGACATCAATGTATAAAATAGTGAAAAGATTTTGTGCATGATTTAGTGTGTTCGGAATTTGCTTAGGCTTGTATCAAATGCCATTAAGAAGGGGCAACTTTTCTTGCATATACTTTGAAGGCATTTGAATTTGCTAAGGTACTAATGCAATCAGTTGCAATGTTTTGCGATGATCATTAGTTAAAAGAAGAAAGATGATGATAAGAGATTGTCAATGTTGATCTAGTTGATAATATTATATGGTTAATATTTCAAAATATTGTTAATCTTTCCTTGTATTTTGTTAGCAAGTTGAGCATCTAGAGTTAAAAGAGATGTCAACTAGAGAGGAAGTATTGAAATATCAGTTGTAACTTATAGTTTGTTGTTAGCTTAAGCCTAAAGGTTAAACATTCAGGTAAGAAAGTTAAATCCTACCTAAGAGATAAAGGTTAAACAAGGTCATCACCTCATGTTAGTCCCCAAAATGGGGTTTATTCATCACCAAGAAGGTTTATTAGATTGTAAATCCTTCAAGAAAAGGATTATGATATTGTAATATTATATTGTCTTCATTAATGAATATTAATAATCTTCTTCTCAATTCTTTGTAATTTTGCTAATACCATGCCTATCACCCATTACATGATGGTATGAAGACAAGCCTGCAAACAAGGACCTGAGGAAGAAATAGAAGTTTTCAAGTAATTAGATTTAACATAAACTTTCATAGAAATTCCCCCTATACTTGAATTATATATATATCTCACAAACTGATAAGATCATTACTAAGATATTCTTCACTACCTAAAAAAGTGTAGAATATATCTCAATCAGTTGAGATCATTACAAATATATATCCCATTTTCTTGTATATATATACATTCATATATATATATATATATATATATTAATAATGATCTTATCTATTTGTGAGATATATATAATTCAAGTACAGGGAATTTATGTGAAACTTAATGTTAGAATTAAATCAATTAGTTAGATTTAATCACTTAAGTAAAAAGTTAGGTAAGGAAGGTGGAAAATATATAGGGAGAATAATAAAGAAGTCTCAAAAGGATCAATTAATTCAAATTACGTCTTAAGGGCCAAACTCTAAAAATTTACAAGTCCATCTCTTAATTTTGCAACTGCATTATGATAAATTTACAACTTATTTTTCAAATTTTAACATGGTTGAAAAGGAAAAAAATTAATTTTCCTGTTAAAATTTGAAATACAAGTTGCAAATTCATCATAATGGAGTTGCAAAATTGAAAAATTTAGTTGTAAATTCTTAAAATTTGACACTTAGAACCCAACTTGAATTAAAAAGGATCTCTTAGTCATTCAACCAAATATATATTAATTTCTTTTGCTCTAAGAAAAAAATAGGGAGAATTACAACCAAGGCCCACATAGAAAAATTAATTATTACAAGATCTATTGACAACTAAACTAAACTACATTAACAATTAGTTGTATTGTTAATACATATTAGTTTAGTTGTCAAGAAACCTTGTAATAATTAATTTTCTTATGTAGGACTTCAATGTAATTTTCCTAAAAAAATCTTGGCTTATAATAGGCCAAGCTAGATTCATCCCAATAGGCTATTTCCAATTCCATGGACTCCATTGTCACATCCATATGACATATCTCTAGATAATTTTTATATAGTTTTTATCTTATATTTTGAATAAGGAACTATATATTTTTAAAGTTAATTTTTATGTCAATGAAGAGTGAAGTTTAAATGTTAATTATTACCTATAATTCACTCCATCTTGTTATTAGGATTATCAGAATTATTTTGACATTAACTTAAATATTTATTTATTGATGAAAAAAAATTTATCTATATATATATACTCTCTATAGTCCTAGTTATAAAGAAAATTTTGTGGCCCTACATATAAATCATACCATTAGATTTTTATCATAACTTTTTTCTTTTATCCACAATTAAATGTTAGTTAGAGAAAATATATTATTAAAATATAAACTCTTTAATGATAATTTGAGCCAAGATTACATATATTAATAAAGCTCAATAATGATACTTTACAAATTTATTTTTCAAAATAAAACTATAAACTATAAAAAATATCCATATATACTTAATCATTACACTGTAAAATCATTTCTCTATTTACTTGAAAAGTAATATTGAAAAGATATCATTAATGAAACTTTATTTTTATGAAATTTTCTCATATTTTGGGATAATGAAATACCTCTAAAGTTGTCTTATAATTTGAGATGGAGGAAGTATATTTAAAAAGGACAAAGTTAGAGAGTTATTAAATTTTTTAACAAAGTTAAAAAGTTTTACAATTTTTCCTTGGGTCCAGTAAAATATGTTAAAAGTGACTTATAAATAAAATAAGAGAAGTATATTACAAGTATTTTTTTTTATTATTCATATATGTCTACTTATTGTAGGTAATCATGTTTGAGATGTAGTTAGGTATTAAATAAGATCACTTCTCTCTATGGGAAATCAAATTTGAATTCATGATGTTATAAATGATCAGTGCCCCTTCTACTAGACCAACCTTGCTATATTACAATTCTTGTTGGGTTATACACCCTTAGTGGATTAGCCCAATATATAAGCCCATGGGACTTTACTATGAATAAGAAAGTTGAAAGTTGCAATCTTAAACAAACCAAATAATAGATGTTTGAAAATTGAGTTTTTAGACAAAAGGATTGCATAAATGTGTAGAGCTTGAAAAAAATGAAGAAAATGATACCAAGAATTGGATAGAGGAGATATGGCTTTCGAAAGTCAAGCCCGACCCACCAGAGGAACTAGGTCAAATAGACCCAACGAGAGATTGAAGAAGACAAAAACGACACATCATTTTTATGTGTTGTTCCTTGAAAAAATGTTGTTTTTGGTTCTAGGTCGCGAGCCTAGACCATTAAAAAATTTATTTTAATTGGGTTTTCAGCCCAAATCACAAAAAAATATGTAATGGTATTAGGTCCATAAGTCAAGCACAAAAAACCTGACCTAGCTTAAAAAATAAATAATAAAAAAATTGAATTAAGAAAACATTTTTTTACATGTGGTGAGTAGGACCTATAGGGAGGCTCTATCGATACGTGATGGACCCCATTATAAAGCTACTGGCATGTTGAGCACAATGGATAGGTGTGTGTCATTACCAGAGCACAAGAAGGTGTAAGTGACGTGCACGCCCCTCTTTTGAGAGTGGATTTTTCCTATTATTAAAATTTTCAAAATTTTTTAATGTAGAGATCTTCTAGAGGTGAGTGAGGGCGCATGGAGATTTCGATTAGGACACAGTTTGTCTTAAAAAATCTCTAAATTTGATATCTTTATTTTAATATTCTACTTTCTTATTTTGTAGATAAAATAAGAATTCACTTTTGATTTATCCAGTGTATTTATGAGTTTAATCAATTGTAAAAAAATTTCAATTTTTTATTTTATTTTATGATATATATATATATATATATGAAGCATGTTATTTTTTTTTGTTGCTTTATATATACTTCATTTGAGTGGGAGCTCTTAAGTGATAAGTCATTTAAAAGCTATATAAAAATTATAAAAATATTCATAAAATTCTTTATAGATGATAGTGATTTTGTTAGAATCAATATGATGGAAAATATAAACGTAGCCTCCTAATCATTGACCTAATAATGTTATTATCACTCTAATAAAGAATAATACAAAGATAAGCAATTGTATATTTCTCATAAGTATTTTATTCTTGGTTTAATATAGAAAACTATTAATATGGGATAATTTCATCTTAGAATTAAGAATGGCAACAAAAGGCATTATCACTAAATTGAATAAGGGCGACAAGTTAAATGGGGATAATTGGGACATATAGCACCGTAAAGTGTCATATTTTTTGAAAGAACAAGATGTTGTTTAGTCACTAACTATGGTCATGGCCAAGCTAAAGGTAAGAAACTCAGCTCAGCATAGGAGAGACCAAGAGGCATTTATGGTATGGAAAAGAAAAAAAAATATCACACGAATAACACTTTTAAGTACTATGGCGAACAATCTAATGTGCGAATTTAAAAAGTACTTTACTGCCCAGGCCATGTAGGTTGCCTTAAAAGAGAAGTTTGGTGGTACCTCAACCATTAAATTGAGAAGGCTAACAATTAAGTTTGACACTTATAAGCTAAAGCTAAAAACTCCTATACGGCAGCACCTTAGGGAGATAGCCAATATTATCTATGAACTAAAGGAAGCAGGGCATGATTTTTCTGATGAATAGTAAGTACATGCTATAATTAGATCACTCCTAACTAACTGGGAGCATATGAAGGTTAACCTAACCCACAATGAAAACATTGTTAATTTTAATGATGTGGCTAAGCACCTGGAGCTAGAGGCTGAATGTCTGGTGGCTTATGAGTCATCTAGACAACCTTACCTTGTTAAGAAAGGTGGTCCTTTAAATGCTAAGCCTAAAAGGGGCAAGAAGCAACAAAAGAAGGGTAACAAGAGTGGCACTAAGGTGAAGAAGGACAAATAACCTTTCAAGAAGAAGGGAAAGAAGAGCAGCAAAAATAGATAACCTTAAAAATATCAAGTGTTTTGCTTGTCAAAAGATGGGTCATTTTTTAAAGGATTGTCCTGTGCAAAGTAGATGTGATCAAGTACTTATGGATTATAAAAATTCACATTTTTCTTATGTTTCTAGTAATTCTTTTCTAATGAAAATTGTTTCCTCTTCTTGGATAGTAGACTCAACCTCCATAGGCCATGTAAGCAAGAAATATAGATATGATAGAAAACATTTGTTATACACTTTTATTTATCAATTAGGACCTTTTTATTAACAATTTATCTCCTTCAAGTGTACACATTACATTAAATTTGAAATTTTTCCTAAGTTTCTAGGTTTAGTATACTAAGGGTATTTTGGTCCAAAAATGAAATTTTGAGAAAATGTACAAAAAAAAATAAAAAAGTTCATTTTATGTCCATTTGATGAGTGCTCAAATTATATTTTTTAAATTCATTTTAGTTTAGAAGCAATTAAATAAAAAATTAAACACTTTCTTAAGTATCTTAAATTGACCTAATTTTCAGTTTACCTTTGTATGAAAATTTTTATATAATTTTGTACAGCCTAAAACTTAGTTATTTTAATAAATTATCCCTTCTAATTATGAATTTAATTGTGGACATTAATTGAATTTTATTATGTCACATGCTATTTAATTGAATTATACATAGGTGGCATATGACTTGTGCATCAATTAGGCAATTGAAGTCAACACTCCTTGAGGTCAAAGCTAATGGTTTGCACATGAATTAGGATTTATTTGGGGATTAAATCAAGTTGAAAATGTGGATGAGACATGAGAAATTACACACACATTGGAATTATCTACTTACTAATAAGAGGATGCCACCTTGTAAGTATGACAAGGCTCTCATTTTTTTTATTTTCTTTTCTTATTTTTTTAATTAGGATCAGCTGATAGGAAACATCTTGAGCATGCCATTCAGTTTTCTAATTGAGATCCAGCACCCATTCACTCATCTCCAACATTTTCTCTCACTTGTTCGTAATGTTCTTTATTTTCTCTCAATTCTCTCCCTACACTTCCACTTTCTCTCCTCCATATCTCTCAATCTAACCATGCAAATTTAACCAAACCACCACCATTATGTTCCTCTCTTCCTCCTCTACAAAACTTAATAGCTTTCATAAGGATCAAACCTTGTTTGATTTAGGTAAAATTCATGGGAAAAAGAGCTAAAATTTTAGAGCTTTAACTTAGAGATTGCTTGAAGATGCAAGGCTAGATTCTTGAAAGGGATAATATGCGGAGGAGGAAACCTTGAGTTTGTATTATTTTAGTTGGATTTGAGTTTCTTCTCTCTACTTGTCTCTCTCTAGAATTACAAATTTGTATGACCTTTGATCTCGTAATTTCAAGTGATGATTCATATGATTGAGAGATGCTTGTTGCTACTTGAGTTTTACTACTTTGAACTCTAGATTTTGGTCTCTTTAAGTTGATCCATAACCTTAGTTAGCCTGATGAGTTTAACATTTTTGCTTGCTTGTCATAATATTACCAACTTGAATGCATGTGAATATCTTCATGAATCATAATCTTGAGCACGTTGATTCTATTATATATGCTTGACCTAATTAACTCATGTTTGTAATATTTTAGTCAGGCTTAATGCTAGCTTTTCTTTGGCTCACTCTAAGACCATAATCCTGGATTAGGGTTGGTCAAGGTATTAGTTAAGTCTTGGTTAGTATAACTAAGTCACTAAAACTAAAGAGAAGAGAGAAGAAACCTGTAACATCCCAAAAATTTTAAGACTCGAATTTATTTTAAAAAAATAAAATAAAATATCTATAATTAAATTAAAATTTAGAATAATTTAATAGAGGTCCAGAGTTTGAATTTTTCTTAGCAAAAGTTTGATTTTATTTGATTTTTAACTATGGAAAAAATTACCAAAGTTGACCTGGGCTTTTGCGCTATAATAAAAAATGTTGGGCCCTTTCTTGTAATTTTCCCCAAAGTTTTAGATCAGCCTTTTTAAACAGAAAACAGACGCAGAAATGAAAAGAAAGAAACAAAGGAAAGAAGGAAACAAACGCGTGAGAGAGAGAGAGAGGAAGAAGAAAGGAGAAAGAGAGGGAGTTAGGATTGGATCTAAGAGGCTTTGCGGCTGTTGCGAGCTCGGCTATACGATAGGTAAACTCCTTACTTCAATCTTCTTCCCTCCCTCTCAATTTTGGGAAAGGAAATTTCTGAAATTTGATCCAAAATGCTTTATTTTTATAAGCTTTAGTTTCCTTGGGTTCTAGGGAGGATGTTTTGAGTTTCTATATGGTATTCTAATATTTTGAGTGGATAATTAGATGAAAAGAGGTGTTTTGGGCACAAATTAAACCCTGAGAGATTGGGTTTTTCTCCTCAATGGTTTAAGCCTATTGATTTAGTTATAATTTTACTATTTGAGCTCAATAAGATTTAAATTAAGGTTTGCTTTTCATTATAAGGGCTAATAGTAAAAGTTGGTGACACTAAATGAGGGTTTTTAATTGGTTAAAAATTATATAAATTGAAAATTAGCCTAGTGATGGCTAATAAATGGTTTTTGTAGTTAAGTGATACTATGTGAATGGTTGGTTTAATATATAGACCATTTGGATGGATTATGACTCATAGACCCAAGTTGTGTGGTATGATTTATAGTCTTCATTAATGCTATTTGACATGATAAGTGATATGGATGACTTATATATTATAGGAATTGTTGGTGGAATTTGTTCGGAAGTTAAGGAATAAGCCGAGCTCTATTTTGTACAAGAGAAACCCTTTTGGTACCAAAGGGTTGAGGTAACAAGGAAATTTATATTTCTTATTATTTTGTTTTAGCTATTTTTGAATAAATAGTACTAGCTATCGTGCATTACATGTTTTAAAAGATTAAATGTGCTTTATAAAGGGTTATAGGGTACTACTTTGATTATAGTGCAAATATGTTTTCTAATTGTTTAACAACAATGTTTTTATGAAAACGAGATTTGTTGCATGTATTGTAATCATAAAGAATAGAAGTTGCACTTAAGGAAGTGTAACTAAGTAAGGTACCTTAGATAGGCTAAGGAACCATTTAAGGGAGATTTATAAATGTTATACTACCTTAGAGTGTTGAAGTGGTCAATACTCAAGAAAGGTAGACACGAATAAAAGGCATGATCTTAGTGGGAGTTCACCAATGAGAAGGTGTGGACTTTTGATATTCTGTAGCACACTGCCAGTACTCAATGTTGCTTTACGTATTGTGGGCTCAGTGCACTAAAGTGGTTAGTGTATTGAGTATTCGACACCTCTCAGTGGGAGAGAGAATCCGATATATGAAGTATGAGGTTGAGTGCCTAGGCCAAGGTAGCCCTCACATGGAGAGTAAGTCAGGCTAGCTCTGGGAGGGAGTTAGCTTTGACAGCTCAGGATTCACGTCGAAGGGGCATAGGCGGTTCGGTGGATTAGATCATGCCTTAGATTATGTTTTGTGCCTGTAGAGGTACAAGTAGGTATAAAGTTTACCTGCGAGTTAAAGAGTGCCAGGGGGCATTCTGTTGGTCATGAAAGGCCATATCAGCCTAGGTCATGCATTCATACATTTTAAGTGGCTAAATTATATACTATGTTGAATTTATTATTCGTTTATTTGATTATGGTTTACTTTGTAATAATCAATGTAGATTTCTCTGTTACTGAGACTATGGTTGTCTCACCCCTTTCTTTTCAATATTCTAGGTCCAGGCGAAGGAACCAGTGGAGGATGGGGAAAGGAGCAGAGCTAGGGGTTGTTTATGAATTGTAAAGAACTGCAACCCCTTTCTTTTGAGCAAATCTATTGTAATGTATTTAGGATTAGGGTGCTAGTAGGATATGATTATGTATATGTGCGTGAGTATGTGTGGATTGTATGGCTTGTGTATGAATTTTTGATTACTTATAGACTTGTGGCTAGGAAACTTGGCTATGGTATGTGATTTTGATGGATTTATTTAGTAGACTAAGTTTTTACTACAAGCAAACATTTATTTTGATATATAGGTGATTCCACAAGCAAATGCAAAGTGGTTGCATTACAAATGATGTGTTATGGGCAAACATATACCTTAGATAGAGAGAGTGGGTACGTAGGCCCCACAGAGATCTCTAACCCAAGTGAAAATTTTTAGCGTGTGTATTCATATGTGTATATGATATTTGGAATAATTTTTGGCCACTCTTGTGTGATTTGTGCATTTTGAGGGTTTAGGGTCCATTTTGGGAAATGGCACCCGAGTGGTCAAATTTTAGTATAAAGGATTTTTCTACCATTTAAATGTTCTATCAGGTGTTTTTAGTCCTATTTGACGTGTTCAGAGTGTTCCCACAAGTTTGTGACCATTAGGATGAGATTTGAACAATTTTAAAAATTGTTTTTACCAAAAACCTGCACTTTTACATCCGGGTGTTCAAATCTTAATCCGACCATTGGATTTCTCTAAAATTTGGGTCACAAGTAAAACCTTTTATAAGTTTTATGTGGGCTTTAGAATCATTTCAATCAGTTATCGAATGGAGAAACGGCGCACTCTAGAGTTTGGTTCGGAGGAGCTATCATGACAGCAATATATGTTAATGTTGCAACATGCACGAAATTTAATCCGTTTGTTGGATCTTTCCAAAATTTGGTATGCTAATAGTACTATTTAAAAGTGACATGTGGGCTTTGGAATTGCTCTGATCTGAGGTCGAATGATGAAATGGTGTACCTCGAAAATTAGTCCGGAGGTGCCATGATAGCAAAAAATAATTAATCTTTTAACATATCTAATTTTTAATCCGACCGTTGGATCTTTTTGAAATTTGGTACACTTATAGTACCCTTTGAATGTGATGTGTGAGATTTAAAATCACTTCCATCAGAAGTCGAATAATGAAATGACACCTCCTGGAAGTTGGCCCGGGAGGGCTGTCATGACAGCAATTTAATTATGTCATGACAGCTTCTTTTTATTCCACTTTTGTCTAGCTTGCTTCTGTGCCTATAATTTTTTTAAGGTTTTAAATGATTTATTTCTTAAGTTAGTTAGAGGATCAACTCCTTAACCATACTTAGTTATTTAAATTATGTGATTTTTGGATAACACTCGGGGCAAGTGTTATATTTGGTATTAGTTTTAGGTTTATGATTCCTCTTTTTTACTTGGCACCTTAAATACATTACTCTTATACTCTTTCCCTTCTACCACTAACCTAGACTAATATTATCTTTCTTTCTCTGGCTTGTTCCTTTAGGAGGGGAGAAAGGTCCATAAGCTTGTGGCTGTACACCTTTCAGTTCTAATATGGCTTAAAGGGGAAGGGGTAGATTGAGGAATGAGGAACGACCACCACCTCTACCTCCTTTGCCTCTGCCTCCACCTCCAGCTCTACCTCCACCACCACCACAAGGGATAAATGCAATCATGGCTAGGCTGCTTGAAGTGATGGTGGATATACAGTAAAATCTTAGAGGTCGTGCTGTTCCAAATCAACATGTTGACCCAGGTGTTGGGCAGGGATCTTCTAGTGCTGTGGGAGCTCAGGGACCAGTTGCTGATAACTGAGAGGATGACATATCTAGACCTTGAAAGGAATTCTCTTTCTCTAATCCGACCACATATGATGGTAGTATGCTTGATGGGAAAGCTGAGGAGTGGTTAGATCAGATGGAGCAGTTATTTACTGTTGTGAGGTGTACATTTGAGCAGAGGGTTATCTTGGCTACGATGCAGCTTGTTGGTGAAACCAAGTATTGGTAGGATTCTATTAAGGCCACAGATGGAAGATCTATGTCTTGGGCTAAATTTAAAGAAAGATTTTATGATTTTTACTTTCCACCAGCTTTTAGAGATGAGAAAGAGGCAGAGTTTCATACATTCCAGTAGGGGCTTAGACGAGGAGACTTTTATGAGAAAATTCAATCAACTATCTAAGTTCTCAACATATCTGAAGGCTTCTAATGATAGCAAGTGGAAAGCAAAGAGGTTATTAGAAAAGATGAGGCCAGAATACTGCCAGCAGCTATCTTTGTTGGGCGAGGCGACATATGATGAGATGTGTAATCTTCTAAGCATTACTGCTCGCCGAGGCCGAGACACAGAGAGTAGCTGAAGTAGGGATACATGAGGTCAATTTTCTTCTGGGTTGGCTCCTACTGGTAGTGTATCTAAGAGAATGGGTTTTAGCTTTGGTTCTTCTTTCTAGTGGCTCTTTTAGAGCCGAGTCTTCTTCTGCTTCTGGTAATCGGAATATAAATAGGGGTTCAAGATTTCAAGGTAATCGGGGTGGTATCTGGGGGTTCTCGTTTCTTTAGGAATGCTCCAGCACATTCTTCACAAGCCAGTCAGGCCCCAATTCTTAGCACAACGAGATCACCTTGCGATAGATGTGGTAAGGTTCATTCTGGTCACTGCTTTACTTGCTACAAGTATGGAAAGTTAGGCCATTTGATTCGTGACTGCCTTGATTTACATGAGAGCTTGGACCAGAGGAACGTGATTCCGGGTAGGGTGTATACAGTATCTCAGCAGGAGGTAGGAAGTCATCGAATCTGATTACTGGTATGGTTTCTATCTGTAGCCTCAATTTAGAAGCTTTATTTGATTGTGGTATGACACACTCTTTTTTTCTGCCGAGCGCTTAGATAGAATGGGTATGCCTGTTGACTAGTTGCCCCATGATATAGAAGTTTCCTCTACTTCTAGTTTGGTTGGTCAATCCAGTGTGGTGTGTAGGAATAAGATGACTTTTAATGAGCGATCGACTTGGGTGGATCAAATTACCTATACAAGGGATTGATTTAATTATCGGTATGGATTGGTTGATAGCTTATGTGCTATCTTAGATTGTGTGGCTAAGACAGTGACTTTGGTAGAAGTACCGGAGGTAATCAAGGAATACCCTGGTCATTCTTGTTTTCTTTCTTCTTTGCAAGCTGAAAGGTTGATTGAGCAGGGTTGTGAGGCTTACGTGGTAGTGTTCGCTACCCAAGGGTCTGAGATAGGTATAATGGATGAAATTGAGGTTGTTAGGGAGTTCCCGAAGGTGTTTTCAGAGGATGTGTTAGGATTACCTCCAGAGCGTGAGGTGAATTCTTAATTGACCTGGTACCGGGGACTCAACCAATTTCAAAGGCTCCCTATAGAATGGCTCCTTTAGAGTTAGCTGAGTTGAAGAAGCAACTTGAGGAGCTATTAGATAAGGGATTTATTAGACCCAGTGTTTCTCCTTAGGGATCCCCTGTCTTATTTGTGAAGAAGAAGGATGGTAGTTTGAGATTGTGTATCGATTACAGGCAGTTGAATGAGGTTACGGTGAAGGACAAGTACCCACTACCTTGCATCGATGATCTCTTGGATCAGTTGGTTGGTGCCATAATTTTCTCTAAGATTGATTTCGTTCAGGGTACTATCAGTTGAGGGTTAGTGAGAAGGATGTGGCGAAGACAGCTTTTAGGACTCGATATGGTCATTATGAGTTTTTAGTTATGCCATTCAGGCTGACTAATGCGCCTGCAATTTTCATGAACTATATGAATCGCATTTTTTGACCTTTCTTGGATCATTTTGTGGTGGTTTTTATTAACGATATACTGATCTACTCTAAAGATGAGGAGCAGCATGCCAGATACTTGAAGACTGTCTTAAGGTTTCTGCGAGATCATAAGTTATATGCCAAGCTCAATAAGTGCGAGTTTTGGATGAGAGAGGTTAGGTTCTTGGGACATATTGTGTCGGCAAATGGTATTGCGGTTGATCCATATAAGGTTGAAGCGGTCTTGCAATGGGAAAGACCAAAATCGATAACAGAGATCTATAGTTTTCTGAGATTAGCAGGTTACTACTGATGTTTTATCAAAGGTTTCTCTCAGATTTCTATGCCTTTGACTAGACTCACAAGGAAGGATAGGCCATTTATTTGGGATGATAGGTGCGAGATAGCTTTTCTTGAGTTGAAAGAAAGGTTAACAATAGCTCCAGTGTTGGTGATTCCAGATCCTCAAAAGCCCTATGACATGTATACTGATGCCTCTCATAAGGGTCTTAGTTGTGTTCTAATGCAAGAGGAGAGGGCAGTGGCATATGCATCTCAACAACTTAGGCCGCATGAGGAGAATTATCCAACGCATGATCTCGAGTTAGCTACGGTGGTCTTTGCATTAAAGATTTAGCGTCATTATCTTTATAGAACAGAGTTCAGGGTCATGAGCGACCATAAAAGTCTCAAGTACCTGGTAGATCAAAAAGTGGTAGACATGAGACAGAGACATTGGATGGAGTTTCTTAAAGATTATAATTTTGAATTTAAGTATCATTTGGGGAAAGCAAATGTGATAGCAAATGCTCTTAGTCACAAGACCTTACATGTAGCCTATTTAATTGTTCGGGAGCATAGATTGATGGAGTCTTTGGTTGAGACTTCTCTAGGTATGATTGAGTTCTCTTTGAGTGGTCTTAAGACTATGGTTATTTCCAATGAATTTTGGAAAGAGATACGAGATGCTCAGCTTCAAGATCCGATTTGTTAAAAATAAGTCAAGACATCGAGAATGGTGAGACAATAGACTATTGGTTTAGTAATGATGGGTATGTGGTTTTCAAGGATAGGGTGTGTATTCCCAACAATGAGTCTATTTGAAAGAAATGTTGATGAGGCGCATCGAAGTAGCTACACCCTTCATCATGGTGCTATTAAGATGTATCATGACATGCAACATCATTGGTAGTGGTCAGGTATGAAAAAGGATGTCACAGAGTATGTTAGTAAGTGTTTGACCTGTCAGAAGGTTAAAATAGAGCACCAAAAGCCATCGGGGTTGTTACAGCCTTTGGAGATTCCTAAATAAAAATGGGAGAGTATTTCAATGGATTTTGTATCTGGTTTGCCGAAGACCTAGGCTAGTTTTGACTCTATCTGGGTAATTGTAGGTCGTTTTGACTAAGTCAGCACATTTCTTACAGGTCAAGACCACATATACGGTTGATAGGTATGCTGAGATCTATGTTAAGGAGGTTGTGCGACTACATGGGGTATCGAGGGATATTATTTCAGACCGTGATCCTCGGTTTACATCAAATTTATGGCAAGCTATGCAAAGGGCTATAGGCATGGATCTGAAGTTCAGTACGTCTTATCATCCACAAACGGATGGATAAGCTGAGCGGACGATCCAGACATTAGAGGATATATTGAGGTCATGTGCCCTAGAGCTTCAGGGAAGTTAGGATAAGTATTTGCCTTTGACAGAGTTTGCTTATAATAACAGTTATCATGCCAGTATTCAGATGGCTCCTTATGAAGCATTATATGGAAGATGATGCAGATCACCTCTCTGTTGGTATGAGTTGAGTGAGAGGACAATGATGGGACCGGATGTGGTAGATGAGACCATGAAAAAATTAAATTGGTCCAACAAAAGCTTCTTTCGGCACAGAGTAGACAAAAAGTTATGCAAATAATCGTCGTAAGGACCTGTCTTTGAGGTTAAGGATCATGTGTTTCTCAAGGTTTCCCCATTGACAGGCATTGGATGCTCAATTCGAGCTAAGAAGTTGTCTCCTCGATATATGGGTCCTTTTGAGGTTTTGAGCCGGTGGCTTATCAATTGGCATTGCCGCCTCAGTTAGCGGTCTACATAATGTGTTTCATGTATCACAGCTGAAGAAGTACCAGCCAGACCCGTCGCATGTGATAGAACTTGAGGAGGTTGAAATTCATGAGAATTTAACCTACTGGACTGAACTAGATCCTATTATGGATGCTAAGGATAAGCAGCTCAGAAATAAGACAATCCGATTGGTAAAAGTGATTTAGAAAGGGACAGCTCCAGCAGATACAACCTAGGAGACTGAGGATCAAATGAGGAAGAAGTATCCACAGTTGTTTCCCTAGGTATGTTTGTCTCTTTGGTTCATGAATTAGCTTGGATTTTGAGGACAAAATCTTTTTTAAAGGAGGGGAGAATGTAACATCCCAAAAAATTTTAAGACTTGAATTTATTTTAAAAAAATAAAATAAATATCTATAATTAAATTAAAATTTAGAATAATTTAATAGAGGTCTAGAGTTTGAATTTTTCTTTGCAAAAGTTTGGTTTTATTTGATTTTTAATTATAGGAAAAATTACTAAAGTTGACTCGGGCTTTTGTGCTATAATAAAAAATATTGGGCCCTTTTTTGTAATTTTTCCCAAAGTTTTAGATCAGCTTTTTCAAACAGAAAACAGATGCAGAAATGAAAAGAAAGAAACAAAGGAAAGAAGGAAACGAACGCGTGAGAGAGAGAGAGAGAGGAAGAAGAAAGGAGAAAGAGAGGGAGTTAGGATCGGATCTAAGAGGCTTTGCGGCCATTGCAAGCTTGGTTACGTGATAGGTAAACTCCCTATTTCAATTTTCTTCCCTCCCTCTTTGTTTTTCTCAATTTTGGAAAAGGAAATTTTAATGCGTCGTGATGTGACACATAATGCACCGTGGTGCATATGACAGCAAATTCTACTATCTTAAGGCAGTTTAAAAGACGAACTTCTACAGCACTCCATTTCCACATCTGATGTTCGATTACAGTGATTCAAGTGCACATACGAAGCTTACAATGTATTCTATCTAATGAGATAAATTTGAACCCAATCCAATGGTCCAATCTAAAATTAAACACCCAGATGCTTAAAGCTACTTTTTCTTTTAAAACTTGCACCCTAAGTGCTCAATTCTCATTTCTTGTCCCATAAAAACCACTTCGAGCTTTAAATCAAGTTCAAAAGGACTATATACACCTGATTGACACTTCTAATCACATATATCACATCAATTGCCCATTTTAACCTCACAACGCTGCATTACACAATTATAGGCTTATATGAAGAATACACAAACAATCACCTATACATATAGACTTGTTCCATTTTTAACTATAAAACTCTCACATATGGTAATCCGCCTCACCATATGGTCAAGAATCACAAATATACTTGACTCTTTCGAATGGGGCTTTGCCTTGACATTTGTGTCAAATTCTTACATACACACATAATTTCACATGACAATTCACATATATACTAGTGGAACAAATTACATAATAACATATACTTGCTTGATTAATATCTAGGCCTACTCATGTACCCACTATTGTGGTACCCTTGATGAGATGCAGTATCACATATCCAAGCAAGTTTTTATAACATAATCACATATCATGTACACCTTCATATATTCACATTCACATATACTTATGCATCCTAGTTGGTAACTAAAATTATAAATATAACTTTATACATTCATTCTACACAATTAGTAATCATACCACTATCAAGTAAGGCTACTCTTCTTGCTTCCTTTTCGGGCCTTCTCTTGCTCTCTTTACCTAGATACAAGGATAATAGAGTGAGATGTACATTCCAATAACTCAGATATAACCTAAATACTAGTTAGTAAGCAAAATCATAAATAAGAGATAAAGTAGCACATGTTTCAGTAAAAATAACATAACAAGAACATACAAGAATTCATACACATTCATCAATCATGCTCATGCTCATGCATTCCTAGTTTCACCTAATGGAGCAAGCTCTATGCTCAGATTAAGACTTCCAGTCTTGCACAAACAAGGCCTCTCATATTACTATTCAAACTAGGTATCCTCTTTACGTATGAGTAGTCTCCTAGGTTCATCGTGGCAGAGTTAAGCTCTATACTTGAGACTTTCAAGACTTTCGAGCCTTACACAGAGCAAAACCATGACCCCCTACCCTAGTCTAGGGTACACTAATAAATCATTATCCCAAGTCTATTGTGGAGGAGCTAAGCTTTATGCTTGAGACCTTTAAGATCTCCTAGGTCCTTCCTGGTGGAGTTAAGCTCTACACTTAAGACCTTCAGGATTTTTTAGACTTATATAGAGTAGGGTTGCAACCCCCTACCCTAGTCTAGAGTATACTCACGGATGCAATGCACATGCCTATGCATATGCCTCATCTCATACCTTTCAATCAATGCTTACACACCCGCATGCATATTCTTTCACGATACTGCTACTCTATCAGTTCATAACATAATGCACATAGTTATACAAAAAATACTTGTAAATAATTTCATAAATGAACAAGTAAAAGGATTAGTCCAGTTGCCTTTTACCCTTATCACTAAGGGTTACCAATTGCATTAAATTCCCGAGAGTGTAGATTCCCACGAGCAATGCCACAGGTGCTCAATCTGCATAATGTAGTGCCCCTCAGTCAATTCTTAATACTCAACATAGGTATTGATTTAGCTAGACTGAATTTGTTAACACACAAATGGTTCAATTAACACCTTTCAAATTCATAAGTCTACTATTAATAGTCATTAGCCTATAGCATATTCAAATGACTATAACAACGTCCTAACTCACTTATTCACATATTTTAACCATTTTTAACCTAAATCCTTAGGCTAATCGAGCCTAAACCCTTAAAACTTAATTATTTAACTCTAGGCTAGTCATAAAATCTTAGTTTCATATTCAAAAGCTCTTTTCAAGTCTTTCTTTTTTATTCTAACACCTCAAAACTTCCTGATTTGATTTTTCAATCGATTAAATTCAATAAAAATGGGTAGAAATGAAGCTTAGGGCTGCATGATACTTACCTGACAAGTCACTAACTAAAGCAAACTCCCGAGTCTTGCAAATCAATGCCCTAGCAAAGCCAAGTCTTCCCTTCTCTCCAGATATGTTTTCCCAACTCTCTCTTTCTGTTTTCACAAGTTGATCACGTTAGCTTTAAGCAATTTCTATGAAATGCGCCGCGACACGTAGCACAATGAGGAAACTCCAACTGTTACTCATACATTATGCCCCGATTGCTGTTCTACCATCCAATCCTATTAACACAAAATTCAATCAACACAAAAAATCAACTTAACATCCAAACCATAATCAATACACTAATTACTAATTTACCGCTGATTAGCAACTAGTTTTTCTTAGATTGAAATTCAAGATGTTACACTTTATACCTTACAATTTCATCTATTTTAGTTCATTTTTGCATAAAGACCCATTCATACCCAATGGGTTTCACATCTTCACACTTACGAACTACAAGTCCAAAAACTTTTCATTTTTTAAGATATTTTAATTTTGCCTCCATTGTATCTTTTTATTCTGGCCAATCATTTCTTTGTTTGCATTCCTTAACATATTTTGGTTCTTGATCCTCAGTGTCATTCATGACATTTAGCGCTATATCATATGAAAAATAGTTTTCAACATAGACTTCATTTCTATTCTATCGAATTCCATCTACAACATAATTTATTGAGATCTCATTATTTTTATCTATTTCAGGTACCTGTGTCTCATCTAGAATTGAGACTTTAGTTGTGTCCAATAACTCTTTTAGAGTATCCTTTTCCTCAACATAACCATCTATATTCTTAGCTCCTCCCCTCTTTTGAGGATTTTTATCTTTAGAACTGATGGATCTACCATGCTATAAGCAGGCTTTAGACTTATTAACAGTGATTGATTGTTCAACAAGGATATCAATCTTGATCGGAGCATTCGTATCTAGAATATGTGATTTAATCACCCTTTTTTGGGTTAGCAAATATGTCTAGCAATTGATTTTCTAACTTTGCAATTGAATTATCTTTTGAACTTCTTATTCATATTATTTTGCATGAGGATCTAGAGAACAATGATAATTCACTTCAACTGATTTCCTTTTCTAGTTGTTTTTTCTCTCTCCCCCTCCAATGTTAAGGAAATTATTCATCAAAATGACAATTACCAAAACATGTTGTAGATAAATCTCTGATTAATGATTCGAGATATCTTATTATTAACAGATATTCATATCTAACTTATATATTCCTAACCTTCTTTGCAGTCTTATCTTTGTGTGCTATGATGGAGCAATTGGAACATAGAACACACAACCAAAGACTTTAAAATGAGAAATATTAGGCTCTCAACCTAAAATCATTTGTAAAGGGACAATTTTGATGACCTATTGACCTAATGCAAATTAATGTTGCAACATGCATGATTGCATGTAAGCAAATATTAGGAGTTTTGATCACATGAGCAATGATCATGCAATCAATTTTAAATGTTTAATAGATGATTTTGCAAGCCCATTTTGTGTATCAATATGTGCTACAGGATGCTCAATTTCAATTCCAATGGATACACAATAGTAATTAAAAATATGAGATGTGAACTTAGCAACATTGTCAAGGCATATTGTCTTAACTAAATAATTAGGAAAATGAGCTCTTAGACGGATTAACTGAGCAAGCATGGTTGATGAGCTGATCAAAACCATGAATATCTAAATGGTCCACATGGTGGGTGAATTGGCCCACAAATATCACCTTGTATGTACTCTAAAAAGTTTACTAATTCACTACCAATTTTGGTTGGTGATGGTCAAATAATCAATTTTCCTTAGGAGTAAGCAACACATGAAAAACTATTAGATTGAAGGATTTGTTGGCTTTTCAAGTCATGTCCACATGTGCTTTCTATTATTTTTTGCATCATAATTGATCCAGAATGGCCCATTCGGTCATGCTAAACAAGGAACATGTGTTTTGTAAATTTTTGATTTACAATAGCATGTGATTCGATTGTACTAATATATGTGTAGTACAATTGTTGGAAGTGAATGTAGGTAAACTTTCCAATACACATTTTTTATTTGAGATACTTTTCATGATATAAAGATATTCAACATTCTTATCATTCATTGTCTCAATGTAATATCCATTTTTCAAATGTCTTTGAAGCTTAATAAATTTCTAAGAGGCTTAGAGGAATACAATGCATTATCAATATGCAAATTTGTTCCTCTTAGTAATATTATACTAGCTCTTTTGAAGCCTTTACTTAATTTTGTACTACCAGATATAGTATTAATGTAAGCTTCTTTCCTTACTAAATTTGAAAAATATCTTATATCATTGAGAATTGTATGTGTCATAGCACAATCCACAAGGCGCATAACAACATAATTAGTGTTGATGCTGACCATATAAATAATCATTTTTAAAACATTAAAAAAAATATAAGGATTGATGGGCTAAAATATGTGTAAAATATAAATTCCAATAAAAACATAAACGTTGACATAAATTAATATTTCAACATAAACTCAATATTTTAGAAATGCATAAAACATAAATTTTCAATAAAAATACATGAAATTAAAATGCATATTAATTTTTGAAGAATGATTTAGGAGAAAAAACAGAAGTAGAGTTAATGGATCACTAATAGATCACAATATTTGCTCTTTTGAAGAATGATTTAGGATAAAAAATACCCCATTTATTTGTAATATTACTTTACTACAAAAATTCGACATGCATGGAATGGAACAGTCAAATTGTATGCAATGATATATGATGTTCCTTTTTGATACAAAGGTTAAATTTAGGACGTGCAATTTAAATTGGTATTGTTGAAAACACCAGAAAATTAACTCATTAATCATTATACGTCCCTACCACGTTCAGTTATTTGCTCCTGCTTTATCACAACCCATTGACGCACTCATGGTTTTGGTAGGCTGAAACACACGCCAACAATTCAAAGTCTTGCAGAATCGTAACTGTCTGATTGCACCAATAGAAACTATAGTTGATTTTTTTTTTTTTGAAATATCATCAAGAAAGAGACGAAACTGTATGCCACGTTGTTGGATTTGAGCTCATACGTGGCATAATAATGCTCACTTGATTAAATTAAATAAATTGTCATATATTCCCTTCAAACTACAATATAAACACCTTTCTAAAAGCATCATTTAATTCAGAATATAGGGTATTGAATAAATTTTATATTTTTTCTCATTTATGCCCTTGTTTTTTTATTTATTGTCTTCAAATGCTCCATATTTTAAAACTATGCATGTGTTATTAGAAAAATTTAAGGAAATAAATAAAAAAGATGTGAACATTTAAAAAAAAAAAATACTATTTTAACTAACATAGTTTTGTAAATAACAATGACAAATATTGTAGTATGAAAGCAGTAACATTAAAAAAGTATCGAATTTCAAGTAATGGAAGCAACATGGAAGCATTGCACTTCACAAGTGTCCGGCCTCCAATTATGCATACACACATCTATACAACGTACACTTGCGCCACACTAGTTAATCTGGTGCTCATCTACCATCAACAATTATTGTTATAATTTTTTTCTTTTGTGCGGAAACTATTGTTATAATTAAGAACTTGAAGTGTATATATGTAATATTTTTATTTGTAGTTTTGACCAAGATATGAAAAATGTATTATATTTACTTATTATTCCAAATCGATAATCTTATGACATTATATTATATTATAGTTTAGTCAAAACCATGTAAAGACTCCAAAGTTCTGGCGCAAGTGGAAATAAACAATTACACGCATATATAATAATGGACAAAAACGAGCAGTGACCCTTCCCTTAGAATGTGTATTAAAATGACAAATATCTATATATATATATATATATATATTTAAAGTTCTCAAATTGTTAACGTTTGCATATTAAGTAAAAATAATTTGGTAAGTTCATCCTTAAATCTAGAGCTCAAGCTCATTTAGGCTGAGTTGAATTAGAGCAGAATTTATTCGGATCATATTTAAAATATTCAAACATATAAAAAAACTCATATAGGAAAATATTCAAGCTTATTTTGGCTGGCCTCATACTTGAATTCCCATTTTTTTTAACAATTTTCAATTTCAATTAATTATTTTTATTATCATAAAAATATAGGAAAAATTAAACTTCAGGTCCTTATAGTTTTCATCAACTTTGAATTAGATCCTCATAGTTTATTTTTTTAATCAAGCGCTTATAGTTTCATTAATTAAATATTTTAATCCCTAATGGTTAAAATCCTTGAAAATTTTATTTTAAAAAAAGTTGCATGATATATTATATAATTTTAGAATCAATTGCATAATTTTATAACACGAAATTTATATAATTATGTTATATTTTCTAAATAACTTTTATATATTTATAATGTTTATAATAAAATAATAAAAATGTAAACATTTTATTAAATTAAATTTTCTTTTATCTAGCTAAACTTATTAAATAAATCTTTCTATAAATTTAAAATATGTTTTTGTTTTGAAAAAATTTAATCATTCATTAACAATTTTAGCCTTTAGTGATTAATATATTTATTAACAATTAAGTGATTAATATATTTAATTAATTAAATTATAAGGGCTTGATTAAAATAAAATAAATAGTAATAATTTAATTTAAAATTTATGATAACTATATGAACATGTGGATTAATTTTTAAAAATATATAAAATATATATTTTGGAATATTTAAAATATTTAGAAGACTAAAATTTATTTTAAAAAATTTGTGGATCTCAAAGTTGAAAAATAAATATTAAAATATATTATTAAGATATTTTATAGATTACAAATAATAAAAATATAACAATACTAATTTTTTTAATTTTTGTAAAAAAATTTAAAACTTAAATTATTAATTAATATTTAATCTATTATATATATATTTTAAAATTTTAAAATGGTACTTAAGCCAAGGTTGGACCCAATTGGGCTTGGCTCAAAATTTTCAAGCTAATTTAAATTGGTCTGAATAGGCTCGAACATTAAAAATTTGAAATTTCATAAACCCAGTCCTAAATTGTTTTGTACTTATTCAAACTAAATTGAATTACTGGCTCTATTTAAATCCGTATCTCTTAAGAACTTTTATTTTTCATTTTTTTTTGAATAATTTGGCCTTTATACAAAATAAATTGGTTGCATTTGTGGTTTTAACTTTTAAGCGCCATTGCCCCCAAATAATATATGAATCAGCAGTCCCATGGCCCTTTGCCCTTAGCTATTAGGGGAAAAAAAAGGAATTAGCATTATTCAGTATGCCGGAATTTAATTCTTAATATTTTTGCTTGATGTAAAAAAATAAGGGTTAGAGGATATTTTAGCTCTCACCTAATCATGTAAAAGTGCCTAGTATTCTAAATTTTTTTTTTCTTTTGCCATGTATCTCTTCAACTTTTTTAAAAAAGTACATGTCGCCCTTGTTTTAACAAATGTTAACTATGACTGTTAGTTAATTAAAAAATATAAAAAATTACCTAAAATAATAAAAATATCCTATATGAAAATTAATAAAATTTAAATTTTTTAAATTAAGATAAATATCAAGAGATAAATATTGTTTCTTATCCATTTAAAAGACCAATATATCATTTTAATCAGCTACTTTGACGGGCCATTAGGTGATTATCAAATCACCTTTACTAGCCACAACACTAATAAGTAACCAAAAATATGATATTTGTTTAAATAATATCCTATTAAAATTATAATATTTAATAATTTAAATATTATTATTTATAAATCTTCACATATAATTTAAAAGTCAACATATATCTGTGCTTTGTAAGTGAATATATCATTTTACATTGGCTGTAAATTTTTGAAGGAATAATTATAAATTTTGGCTAAGATTTAAAATTCATCACACTATTTTAATTTACAATTCAACTAATGTGAAAAACACAATAATTTATAAATCTCGAGTACACTAGCTGAGAGATTAGTTTTTAAAAGATGATTTATAAATTTTGGAAAAATATTTATAAATAATAATATTTAAATTATTAAATATTATAGTATCAATAATTTAAGTTACTAATGTTGCCAATAATGGTAATCTAATAATCACCCGATAGCTTGTCAAAGTGGTTGGTCAAAACACTACAAGAAAAATGTGAATAAGCAAGGGAATTTAGTGAGAGATTGCCTATTCTTCTCTAAAATGTCAAATTAACAAGAAAATTAATGAGGTGTAATGACCTTGAATTTTTAAATTACTTAAAAAAATTCTCAATTGATATTTTATTTAAATTAGTTCTATCACAAGTAGAAAGTGGTAGTTTGGCGGAATTTATGCTAGTAAATATTTTTGAAGACCAAGAGTTCGAATTCTACCAAACAAAAGTTTTACTTTATTTGGTTTTAAATTTTTGGAAAAATTTGTGCCCATCTTGCAATTTTCTCTATGCTCTATCTTGTAATTTTTCCAATTTCTTAAAGTCCAGATTTTTCTTCTTTCCTCTACTATTTGAACTTCAGAGCAGTGAAAAATAGGGAGATTTTCACGCGTCCTTGACCTTTTCCCTTCCTTACTGTTGTTCTTTATTCTTCTCCTCACCGCCACTATCATTCGTCCGCCCTCTCCCACTGTCGTCCGTCCACAACTGGAAGCTGGGTGAAACTCCTCTCCCCTGCTTCTCATTGCTAGACGTTCTTCTTTATTAGTTGCTATTGGGCTCGTCTGTTCGTTACTATTGCTGCTTGAGATGTCGTCGCCGTCGCCGCTAGAGTCACCATCGTCCATCGCTGTAAGGGATTTCATTAAGGTTAAGAACTCTCCTTCTGTTTCCATGTTATTGTTGATCTGTGCTCCCTGTCTCTGCATCGTTGCAGTGCTTATGGTTAGCCATGGAAGCTTGAATCTCTCCCTTCACCTCTCTTTGATCCTTAGGTGAGTGAATCTCACCTTCTCCTCTCTTTAGTCTGATCCTGTGTATGGATGTGTTAGTAAATAATGGCACAGAAACTGAATGAACAACAAGCAATTCTTATTCTCTGAAGTCTCCTCTTTCACAAGTCTCAAGGTCCTATTTATAGTCCTAGAATTTGTGAAACTGAACCATACAAATTTAAAGGGGGGTTACAGAAATTAAGGGGCGGTTACAACGAGTTTATGATGCTCCATTATGTGTGTCTCCCGTTTTCTGCTTCATTATGTGTGTGCCTTCCGTTTCAGCTCGTTTCTTGCTCTTTCTGTTTCATTCTGCTCTTTCCGTTTCAAATAAGGTTCAGATTTTTTGTTCCTCTCCTTTCTTGGCTGCCGTGTGAGTATGGAAAAAGAAAATGATAAACTGAGTTTACTTCAATTCACAAGTTAATTAATTGTTATTGGTTGCTATTGATTAAGTTGGATAGGAGTATGATCTTTTCCTTGAGCTTGACATTGGCTTGTATGGAAGTATATATATATATATAAAATAAAAATAATAATTAGGAAATTTGATGAACTCAAGTGTTGAATAAAAAGGAAGATTAATATTGGTTTGAGGATTAAGGCCTGTGAGGTATTTGTAAAAAGGCTTAAGAGAGACTAGATTCTAATTGAGTAGTTAACAATGACTAAATACTAGAAAGAAATCTTTATGTGTAAATTATGGTCTCAAGACACTCTAAAATTGTTATAATTAACTACTAGTTGAGTTAACTTTGGAAGGGAATTTGTGTGAGATGAGTAAAGGTCATTAACTAATTTTCTCTATAGTTTTATAGGATGCTGAGAAGAGGAGCAACTTTTTAGAAGTCCGAAAAGGGAAAACTTTGGATTTTGGGAGCTTGACAGGTAAGTAGATAGTGTCCCAACTAATTTTTTTAATCAAAATTTCTCTTACTAGAATATTACATTTTTCTGGAAATTATTTTAATAGCATTAATGCGATTATTGAATATTTGCTAATTAACATTACTTTATTTTGAGAAATTAGCTTTAGCAAATTTGAAATGTTATTTGATCAATTAAATCAAGTTTGGATTTTGATTATGAGATTTTTATTTTATCAAATATTGGATTGATACAGAGAATGATTCATGCGAGTTCGACTTTGAAATTTTTTTTTTGATTATTCGATAAATGCACGCATGAGCATTAGATATGAAATTTTATTCTGGCAAGTTTTAATGCTTAAAAGTATTCATGCAAGTTTGATTTTGAGAATGAGAATTGTATCTTGAAAGTGATGATTTTCTTGCATGTTTGAAAATGATTTTAAAAAGGAACTTTTACAGAACACTGGTTGCTAACGGAGTTCCATTAGCCCTTGGCGCACCATGGTTCACCTAGCTAGCAGGGTGCTTATAGGAGATGCTAGCCCCATGCGATGGCCAATGCACATGGAATGGAGGGATGGTTATTCATGAGCATTGTACTCACATTTGAATTCATGGCTTTGAGCCGCGTTTGGTTAATATTATCCTCATAGACTGGGTGTCCACGTTTGTTTCATGGCTTCGGCTGTGTTTGGTTACTTACCCTCGTGGACTGTGTGTCCACGTTTGTCTTCGTGGCACAAGCCACGTTTGAGTTATTTACCCTCGTGGACTATGTGTCCACGTTTGTAAATTGTTTTGATAAGTCCCCATGATTATGAATCTAATTATTTGGTGATTTTATATCCCATTGATTTTTTTATTTAATAGTTTATTTATAAATATTTATTTCATTTATATGACTTCTTAAAAATCAAGTGATATTAACATTTGCTATAATAGTTCAATGGTTTAAGATTTTATTCAAAATTTTATAGAGCCATTTTATTCTGAAGTTTATACATTTTTTTATGGAAAGTGTTATCTCTTTAACTTACATGATTATCTTAAACTTTTCTTTTTATTCATGTTAAATTATTTATTATTGGGACGTTATTCACTGAAAAATTATTTTGGTCTCGGATAGCATAATTGACGCTGTATGTCTTACTTACCAATGATGGATGTTTGCGGAACAGAATGGAGGTTTGTTCTATAAATATGTCTTATAGATGTAAATATGAAATTTATGTATTATGTCATGAGATATATGATTAGGTGCTCCACATAACTTATAATTAAAGTCCTTAGTTTATTATACATTTTGTTTGCTGGTTGGAAGGACCCAAGCTCCCAATGGATATAATGTTTAAGGAAATTTTTTGTGATACAAAATTTTAGGAGATCCTATTTACAAAAGAGATTCTATCAAAATTTTTATAAAAATGTTGAAATAATTATTATAATGATTAGTATCAATAGTATTAAAATGTCAATGTAAAACTGAGTACATTTTAATTAAATAAAATAAATCTTAAATTTGTGGCTTACGGGATGTATATGTGGTTCACATCCTGTGCCAATCACCCCTATTTTTGGGGCGTGACACAAGGAACATTGATTTTGTAGTTAGACTTAAAATTAGAGAGGAAAATAGTGGGACACTGTCAATCTTTCTCTAAAATAAGATAATTAGTGATGGATTTAGCTATGAATTTTGTCCCTAGCTAATTACTGCAAAAAATTTGACTTTTGAAAATAACTTTTTAATTAAGAATACATTTAATTATTTTCACTTAAAAAAATTTAGATATTAACTAAAATATTCAAAATAAAATTATTTAATATTTAATATTTTATTTATTTTAAGATCATTTTCTTTACAAAAAAATATTTTTATTAAAAATATAATATAAAGAGTCCTATAAATACAAATATAAATATTTTTAACATATTAATAATTGAAAATAAAATATAATATACATTTGTATTTTTATAATATATTATTTGATATGTGTGTGTAGTTGAATAACATATATTTAATTTTTTATATGATGATTGTACATGCATTTTAATTCAATTAGCAAAAAAAGAAAACATAAGGCTTGAAGGAAAGTAGGAGGCCAAAAGTTCAAGTCTTGACCTTGACATAAATATAATCAATATGTGATATTGCAGTGAGTGGGTGATGTGATGTGAGGTGAAGGATGAAATGGTATGAGATGATAGGTGACATGACATGAGCTAACCCACATGTGGCTTGTGACGAGACACCAATGATCTGACATTAGGTGGCCATTTTTAAATATTGACATGTTTGGCGAGAGATTAGCAAGGGATCAAACCCCTTGCTAAATTTAGGGAGGGATTTGATCTCTCGCTAAATTAGTTAGAGATGTATTTCATTGCTAAATGTAGTGAGGCTATTTTCATCCCTTGTTAAATGGAATTTAGCGAGGAATATATGCCGTGCAACAAGGGATCCACGTCTTGGTAAATTGTAGTGAAATGATATTTTAGTCTTTTACATACAAAATAAATAATATTTGTCTTTAAGTATTTATTTATAATTTAAGAAACTTAATCGATATTAATTCTCCTATGGGATCAATTTTTGTAATTTTATAGACCATTTTATATTATTTTTCTATATTATATATTTTTTAATCAACTAACACATTTAAAATTAATATTTGTTGACAGTAGGGGCAACAATGTATTGTTTTTAAAAATTGAAGGTGAACATTGCACCAAAAGAAAATTCAGGATGCCACACGCTTCTATGTAAGCAATTGTGGGGCAAAATACCATTAATTTAATTCTTCTATATATATATATATATATATATTTATCATTGATCAAACATAGGAAATGTCTTCTTAAATTTTACTCCTAACCTAATTCTTTCTCATAGAAAAGGAAGACACACACATTCACATATGCACACAAACATGTCAATGCTAAACTCAAACTTAGGAACTCTTCTTGAAGAGAGAGGTGGCGTTGCCACCAAGAGAACTAACCATTGACCATAGAAAATGTCTTTAATTCAAAGTGATTAATTTTTGAAAGAAGCATATCTTCGGGCATGGATCAAATTGAGCTTGTTAACTTGAGGAAATATAACCTTATAAGAGTAGTTACGAAACAATCTAATTTTTCCATATAAAATTATTATATACTTATATTATTGAGTCAGATAATCATATTAAACATCATCAAAAAGGAGACCAAACTCCTCTTATTTGAATATAACATACTACCTAGTTAAATATACAGAAAATATTTTCTGAAGAGTTATACCCTTATTTGAAAATGAAAATGCTTTAATCTAACTCAATAAGATTAAATATCAGATAATAATTATATTGAAATAAATTGAAGTACTTGCTGCATTTTGTGCTCCTGTAAAGGGGGGGGCGCGCACACATATATTATTAATACATTAACAGAATAAATTTTAATAAATAATATATTAATTAGAGAGGGAAATATTGTGGGGACTTTGTAAACTAAAGTTGAATGATGTATTTCTTTTGCTATTTCTTTCCATCTTCTTTAATTTATACATACTCTCAGACATGTAATCTTTATCTGAAAAACGTACAAAAAGTGAAGCAATCCCGACTTGTTTATAAAGCTTTCCAAGCAAGTTTGCTTGAGAATCACTAATAGTAAATAATCCTCCACCATTCATCAGCCATATCCTCATATAACATCACTATCTAGCCTCTTTAATTCCAGATTATGTTTCTTCTTCTGTGATCTGGCTGGCTTCGATCATCATAATTTCAAAAGAAAAGAGGAAGGAATTGGAGCTGGGCGTGGGGAAATCACATGCAGTATGTCGTCTTAAGTATTGACGTTTCGACCTGCGATTGGATATGTTAATTTTATAATAATAAAAGACTACCATTACCCTGACCAAAAAAAAAAAAGACTATCATTACCGTCTCTGACACGCTTTAATAATGCAACAATTTACTGTATATCCTATGAGGTTTATGTTTCTTCCACCTCTAAATGATTCACTTTGCAAGATGATGTTGATAACGACGAAGATTCATCACCCAGCTCAGCTGGCAGAAGCAAAATCAAAATCATACACGTTTAAGAATGCACGTACACTATTATGTTTTTAAGGGACTCAAGTAAACTCACATATACATCAAATGAACACTCACACGCTGAGATTTGAACTTGTTCATGAAGAGAAAGAGTTTTTTTGTCACTAGTTTCATAGGTGCTTGGTATTAAGCAAAATTATTATTTACTGATTGAATTTTGAAACTCAGAACGCACGCACCCGGCAAGTGGGAGAAATGGATTGCTTTCGTTATGTATTGATATTTAATTAATTCAGCTTGTTTTTTCATAAATTACTCACCAAGATCTAGGTAAAAGGCTATAATCAGTATTACTTAATTTTTTTTCATTGACCACTAATCATTACTTAGTAAGATTTCAGCAAAAGTTAAAAGCGGAAATATATATATATATATATATATATATATATAAAGTTGTTTTTCTTTTAATGAAATGATCCCTGAAATCCATCTTATAAAAATTTTTTGGAAGTGTTCTTAATTCTTATGCATAAATAACTTAGCATTTTGATCCTTAACCACAATTCTCCATGATGCATTTCACATTGAGTAGCAAGCATTTAATTTTAATTTCATTCAATCTTGGATAAGAGAGTAAATTGACATCTAAACTATAAGTTCAGAAACATATTGGACTCTGACTAAAACTAACTTTTGCTATAATTAATGCCATCTTCAACAAAAGTTTACTTTAATCGTTGGTTGACCCAAAAAGAATTTCAAAAATTATAAAAAAAGATTAATTGTGCCATTTTTAAAAGTTGAAAGAGAACATTGAATCAAAAATAAATTTAGAGTCTAATATGCTCCTCAACCTATAGTTTATATGCCAATTTACTCTTTTACCTTTTATTTATTTATTTTTGGATGTCAATATTAGCCAAATTGTCTGGTGAATATTATCTTTAATGATTTTTTTTGAATTTGTATTCAGTGCAAATATCTGTTTAGCATGCTTTAACATCTTGTTGTTTATCTTTATTTTTAGAGGTTCTGCTTTGGTGAATTCTAATTTTTTCATCGGGAAATAATATTTAATATTTTTTATTAATTCTTAGGATAAAGTGATATCTTCTTGATTACTGTAATAATTACTCAAGGGCTCTGATTATGTGCTATTTGATTTTGATCTAGATTTACTGCATATTCAGACTCAACATTCTTCATTGATATAAATAGTATGGTGTTAATGTAAATATATTACCAAAAATTAAGTTAAATTAAATTTATATTAGATTTTTATTTAAATTATTTGCATAAAAGATTTCATTTCAGATTGTATGAAATATTTCTTATATATATATATATATATTCAATTTATATATATATATATATATGCTAGAGTTTAGAATTTTTATATTCTTCTAAGATGAAAAATCAAATTCCCAAGCATTAATATCATAATAATAATATAACGTATATACAGTATTCGTTGTTCCATAAGACATTATTTCCCTTAAATTTGATATCAACTAGTGAATTAGTGAAATATTTTTATAAATACGGGACATCTATTATTTTTTACGAATTTTTGCAGGAAAATCATTTCTAGAGAAATAACTTGCAATGCACGCATTCTCGATATTGTTCTACACATAGTGGGGACATTTAATTATCATCAATAATGTTAATAGAGTTAAAGAGCAATTTGATCTCTAAATTATAGGGCTAAGAGCATTTGGAATCTTAAACTTATTTTTTTGTGCAATGTTTCCCCTCTATTTTTTAAAATGTTGTAATATAGTCCCTAACTACTTTGAGAAAAGTTAATTTTGATCAATAGTTAATCAAAAAATAACAAAAAAAAGATCAAGAAATTTATAGAAAAGGACCAAGAAAATTGAGGGGGGCAAAGTTAACTTTTGTTAACAATAGGAGTTATATTGTATTGTTTTTAAAAGATGAGGAGGAATATCATCCAAAAAATAAGTTGAGGGTCCCAGATATTTTTGGATATATAGTTTAGGAGTCAAATTGCCATTTAAGTACAAGTGGAGTATAGAACAAATTATAAAATTTAAAACATATCTGTTATAAACAGATACAATGTGAAGTAGGCCAGGAAAAATTTATCGAGAAAATAGCAATTAAGGATCACTGACCAAAAATTGTATTAGTTAAGAACCAATTGTTATCAAAACTTGAATGAATAATTGTTGATAAATAAGCTCGAATGGACTATTATTAATTTAAAATCAGCTATTATTTAAATCTAAATAGATTCTTATCGATAAAAGACTAGCTCGAATTAATAAATATTTATTTAGGTTTAGACAACAATTGATTCTTAACTGATGTAAATTTTGGTCAGTGACCTGTGATTGCTATTTTTCCAAATTTATATCTCTTCAAACCAAATTTTCAAAGATTTCTCTGTTAATAACATTTAAAGTTCTGTCGGTAGAACAATCATCCTAATTAAGAACTAATATTTTTAAACCTTCATTGCTTCAACACACGAAAAACATCAATATATAATTGGCTATGAGTGTACCATTGCAGATGATGTTTTAATAAATTAATTCAAATCTGTTTAATGGTGATTTTTTATATAATTACTTAATCTAGACATACTGTAATTTAGATCTTGCATGATATTTTATGTTAGTAACGACAATTTCAATATTTACCAATATATAGTAAATATGTTTTAAGTACATTAATATGTACAGATTGAGAATAGTTATAACTACAAGTAAGCATATGTGTATTTTTCAATATCCATTACAATTGTATATACACGTACTGGCATAATTCAAAAATATAGATGACCAAAATATGTAATTCAAATATTCAGGCACACTGATCAAAGATTAGATTAATCCACAAATCTTATTATATTCTTGTGGACTTTTATTTAAGAAAATATTTATGGAAATAGATCTCTTGATTTGCAACATAACGAATAACAACAAAAGGGAAGGAAAAAAAAAAAACAAGAGAGCAGAAATAATAAACGCAACGGCAACTGAAACGAAAAGTGAGAAAAATCAGCCAATGCCATCTCAATTTTGTGGAGCTTGACAGCATATTAATGATTCAGAAATGCTTGTAACATCTTTGGCTAGGAGAGAAAACAAAGAAGGTGATTGTGTGTGAACCCATCCAATTGGACTCACCTCCTTGAGTACAGAAGTAGCTATGAAGTCTGCTACACAATTGTCTTTGCACGAGACAAAGGAGAGGGAAAAACCAGCCTTTGACGCCATAAGCGCTAAGATATCATCAGTGATGCTATTACTCTGGCATTCACCCAAACTTTTTGATCTTCTTGGATACAACGTACCAGATTAAGGCAATCACATTCAAAGATAATTTTATTATAGCTTAAGTTCCTAGCCAATAAGAGGGCTCACTTCAAAGCTAAAGCCTCTATATAAAAGCTGAGACTGATTTGACTTTATCACCAAACCCCCAAACAAAGTGACCAGCCTCATTTTTACAAACTATTCCAATAGCGTTTGCACCATTTGTTGGAAGAAAGGCAGCATCACTATTGATTTTTAAGAAGCCCTCAGGAGGAAGAGTCCAGCATTGATCTTTGCTGTGCTGCTCTCACTCTTCATTGTGAAGAGGACCTTATTTGATTGCCTTCCATTGTTCATATAAAGAAGATCTGGCCATATCAATTACACAGGTAGGACTAGGGTCTTTGTGATTGAAAACTTTGTCACTTCTAGTTTTCCAAATGGTCCAAAGTAGCCAACAGAAATGAGATAGTTCAAAATCATTTAAAACTCTAGCAGCAGAAGAAATAGAAGTCCATCGAATCCTAAAATTTGTGACATTAAGCACACAAACTTTCATAGATAACTCACTGCCAAACTAGGACACACCTTACCCAAGGCCAATTGAAGAACAAATGCTCGATGGTCTCTGGCTCTTTCTTACAGATTGGGCATAAATTTGATCTTCCTCTATGCCTTTTAAATAGTGCATCATTAGTGGCCACATCATTTGATAGACACCTCCAAATAAAATGAGCAATACGAGGAAGAGTTTTAACTTTCCAAAAGGCCTTCCACGTCGATTTTGTGATGATAGCGGAAGTCGAAGGTGTGATGCAATCAAGTGCTACAGATTCCATAGCTTGCTCATATCCTTGATGGACCATGTACATCCCATTTCGTGCAGGGTGCCAAAAACATTTATCCACCATGTTATTTAAGGAGCAAGGAATGAGATTAACATCAGTTGCCATATCCTTTGTTATTAAATGCATTATGCCTGTCAAAGTCCAGCTTCTATCTTCAATAATGCTAGCAACTAAAGTGTCGGATTTCTTCAATTCGGGGTCATTAATAGGCATGCAGTTTAAACTGTGAAAGGGCTAGTATCAACCTATCTTTCCAAAGCTCGACCGAATTCCTATCACCAATCTGCCAGCAGAAATCCTTCTCCAAAAATAATTTGCCCTCCAAAAGACTAGTCTAGCACCATAAGGCACGTGAGCCTTTTTTTGCATCTAAAAAAATGAGAATTAGGGAAATAAATCCCTTTAATGACCTTAGCCCATAAAGCATTAGGATTATTCAATAACCTCAAAGCTGTCTTGGCCAATAGGGAATTATTGAAGTAGATAAAGTCTTTGAAACCCAATCCACCTTCATTCTTTGGTTTTGAGGTCTTGCCAAGCTATCCAGTGAAGGTTTCGGCCCACTGTGTTACCTTCCTACCAGAAATTAGATATAAAACTATCAAATTCCTTGCAAGTTTTGATTGGGAATTTAAAACACGTAGAAGAAGTGAGTATAGCATTTATAATAGATTTAATCATAACCTCACAGCCTGCCTGCTTGAGATAGGAAATTTCGACTCCAACATTGTACTTTCTTAACCATATGATCTCTAAAATAAGACATGCTTGGTATTAGGTTTTGCCACACACTAGGGACCCCTAAATACCTTCTTGGATCATTAAAGTCACTAATACAGAAAATAGAACACACTGAGGCTTTGGTATTTTGTGGGAGTATTAGCAGAAAAGAAGATAGCAAATTTCTCCAGGTTAGCTATTTGACCAGAAGCTTCATAATAGTAATGCAGGATTTTAACTAGCACCCTACAATTTTTCTTATCTGCATTCATGAAGAAGAGGGCATCATTTGCAAAGAAACTATGAGTTACCTCTAGGCAATGTAAACTCATTTTTATGCCTTTCAAACAATTTTATTCTTCATGCTTAACAATCATGCTAGAAAGAACTTCTAAGACTAGGATAAACAAGTAAGGAGATAAGGGGTCCCCTTGTCTTAATCCTCTGCCTGGTTTGATTGAGGCCACTTTAGTCCCAGAGAGACACAAATTAAGACAAACTGAGCTTACACAATTCATTATAAGCTTCACCCATTGCCCACAAAAACCAAATTTCAACAGAACATGTTCTAAAAAATTCCCATTCTACTCTATCATACGCCTACTATCACGCTTCCTTCATAGGTAATGATACACTTCATGAAAAATGATTATATTATCATGGATTAATCTACCCGGAATAAATGCCCCTTGAATGTGAGACACACACCTATCTAGGAAAGGTTTCATTCAAGTGGCCAAAATTTTTAAGAAGATTTTAGATGGAAAGTTACATAGGCCAATAGGGTGAAATTGAGTAACAAATTCAGGCATATCCACTTTAGGAGTCAACATAATGTTGGTCTCATCTAACCCATCCACAATATCTTTGCCTTCAAACAAATTAGAGACAAGTTGATACATACTATCCCCAACCTCCAACCAAGAAGATTGATAAAATTTACCTGAGAACCCATCAGGCTTGTGAGCTTTTGAGGAGCCAAGGCTAAATGCTGCTATGCGAACTTCCTCTTTGGTAATTGGTAGCAGCAACTAGGAGTTGATATCCTCATTTATATAGCTATCCAAATGAGCAAGAAGCTCATCAAAAGATCAGGGTGGAGTGGCCATAAAAAGATTGGAGAAATACCGTGTAAAATCATTTGCAATATCTGCAGCTTCTCTTATCCAAATCCCCTCCTCATTTTTAATCTTCAAAATATTTTTTTTTCCTTCTCATGATAGTAGTTAAATGAAAGAACTGAGAATTACAGTCCCTCGCTTGTAACCAGACACTCTCGATCTCTGTCTCTAATACAACTCTTTTTGGTCAATAAGCTTCTTAATTTCAGTAGTTAACGTATTTGCTTGCCTAATGATGAATTCCAATATTTTACTAAATTCATTCATGTTTTTAATGCAATTGGAAGTATTTTTTTGAATTTATTATAAAAATATGATTGAGTGGATGATTGTGTGTGAGAACAGACATGGAAATGTGTTAGAAGTTAGTAGACCAATTCTAGAATTAATTACGTATTTTATACATGTAGGGACGCCTAATTTATAGGCCAAAGATAAAAATTATGGAGCTCAAATTCAAGGAAGTAAATATGAAAAGAAAATCTGCATAGATCATGTTTGTTACAGCAACTTTAGTAAAACGCACAGTTTTGATCTTTAGCAAACCTCATTTTTGACCATTCCTGACTTCTAGTAGCTGTAGAACATCTAGAGAGAGCAAAAGGAGCCAAAGGAAGGGGTTGGAAAAGATTGGGTTTAGTGGAGAATTAAGGGTTTTGTTCAAGATTTCTCCGATTAAGCTTTTCTTCCCCTTCTTCTCTTTTCTTTGCTTTATATATTGCTAATTTTACTGTCATTAAGGCCATGAGTGGCTGATTTTCTCTTAATCTAAGGTAGTTATGAACTGATTCTTGGATTAGAGCATGTTTAAACCATTTATTTGAGCTTAATATTAGTTTTGTTTACTTAATCTTGTGCTTATTTGACTACTTAACGTTTGGCCACCATTAAGTGTGAATTTGGGGGTTTAGGTTCTACCTTTGAAGAGAAAAATCTAAATTAGACCATTAAATTGAAAAATGTGGAATTATAATTTTAGTGCAACTCTATTTTGTATGCCATGTAAGGCTAAGTTAAAAAAGACACCTATGTGAACAAGGAGTCTCAAAAAAACCTTGGAAGTATTTCATCTCAAACTCAACCTTCAACCGGTGAAAAGGTTACGAAAGAAGAGATGGTTGAGGATGAGAATGATAGGTTGTGTGTTAATGATTTCTTAGGTAGTCAAGCTAGAGGATACCAATCTGGGATTAAAGTTCCTGACTTCTAAGTAAACAACTTTAAGATTAAGCAAACCATGCTTAAGATAATTAAGATGAATGGGCAATTTGCTAGAAATCAAGATGAGGACCCTAATAGACATTTGGTCACCTTCCTTAATATTTAAGACTCTTTCAAGTAGAATGGAGTTTCTTAAGATGTTACCCATCTTCGACTCTTCCCTTACTCTCTACAAGGAAAAGCTAAGGATTGACTCAACAATTTGGAAGAGAATAGTGTCTTATCATGGGATGAATTGGAAGGAAAGTTTAGATCTAGATTCTTCCCATATAACAAGATGGTTGATGATAGAGCCAACATTATCAATTTCAATCAACACTTTAGTGAACACTTGCATGAAGCTTAGGAAAGGTTCAAGCAACTAGTTAAGCAGAGTCCTGGGCATAATCAAGAAAGATGGGTTTTGATTCAAGTTTTTAGTAGCAGGTTGACACCTGAGTCCAAGTCTAAAATGAATGCAATCATAGATGGTGGGATTACAAAGCAACCAATGAACTATGTTTGGAATTGTTTGGATGATCTTACTGCTAATTACATCCAAAACAACAATGAGAGGAGATCTAGGAGACAATTAGAGAAAGTTGCTAATGACTTTTCATCTTCCCAAGTGGTGGCTATGCTTCAAACTCTTAATAAGAGATTTTATCGCCTTAAAGCACCAGTTGATCAATTCAATGGTAGACATATTGGAGTTCATGCTATATATGCTCCATGTGATTATTGTGGAAATGTACATGTTACTAGACAATGCCCTTTCTCTCAACATGTAGAAACAGTGAACTATGCTAGAAATTATCATGGTGACAATTAAATCAATCCCTACTCAAACACTTACAATGCTAGGTGGCATCATAATCGTAATTTCTCTTGGAAGAATGGCATGTCTCTCAACCAAGCATGTAATAACCTAGGAATTTAAAATATATATATATATATATATATAAAATATATAATTATGTGTTTTAATTGTATTTGTATTAATTTTAGAAATATTTTACGAAGAACGATTATTGGTCTAGTGGGAGTTGTATTGATAATTTATTTTTATCAAGTCATGAGTTTGATTATTGCTGATGCAAATAATAATAATAATTAATAAAAGAAAGAAAAAAAGGATTTTTTTATTTTTGTTTCAGCCTTACAAAATTACCATAAAGCCCTTTTTTTAAAATAAAAATCAAACACCACTAGAAGTTTTTTGGATTCCCCTTCACTTCTGTTTGCTGCAACGAGCTTGGGAGTTCTTCAAGAAATTTCATCTTCCTCCTCGCTGATCGTTCGTTGTTGGCAATTATGGGGGCATCGTCCACCGCCGTTGTGGGTGTTAGGAAGCTCGCAAGTCCTCCGTTCTTCCTCCTCTGTTAGAGATGCAACTGTGAGTGTGCTGTCATTCTTCTTCTTTCTCTTCTCTGTGCTGTAATTTTTTTTTACTCCTTCCTCTCTTTGGTTCTAGCAGCAATGTGAAGGCTCGTCCTCCCCCTTCATCCTTATTCGTCCATCGCAGTAAGGAGTTCTAGTGTGGTCACAATCGACCTTCTCCCCTGTTCTTTGTTTGTGGAGAAATCATCGATGTAGAGGTGCTGGTGTGGAAGCCAACCTTCTTTCCTCTCCCCTGTTCAGTGTGAGTTTTGATCTCTCCTTCCCTTCTCTATTGCTACTAGGTGATTTGAGATATAGAAGCTTCAAGCTTTCTTCCCACTCATTCTGTATGCGCGTGCGATGTCTTGTGATTTAGGTGGTGATTTTTTTTCCTGTTGCTGTGAGTATTAGATAGGGATGAGAAATTGATTCAAGCTGAAATCTTTAGTGCTAAAAACTAGACGATAATTGATAGATTTTATTTTCTATGGATTAAGGCTGATTTTTGTTGTTGAAGGAATGGAATTTGGTAAGCTAGATTTGTTCAAATATTGATATTAGAGTTAAAAATGATCTTTGTATTGAATGAATGGAACTTGGGAAGCTGATTAAATTAAATAATTATGTTAGAGGATCTTTGAAAAATGAAAATTGGATAGGAAGAAGCTTAGTATAGGTTTGAATTATGATGCATATGAAATGTTCGATAAAATGCTTGAAAGGAAGTTGAAATTAGAAATAGAGATGTTTGAGAAAGGTGGAATTGCCCGTGCTATTTCTTTGAAGTTTTTGAATTGAAGTTGCAGGAAGTCCAATAAAATCCTATTATATATATATATATATATATATTTAAGGAGATGGAAGAGAAGGGAACTTGATGTCATGGTTTAAACAATATTGCTTACAAGGTGTTTGGAGTAATGCTTGTTAGACGAATCTGACATATTATGATAGGATTCTTGTGATGCTTGTATTGTTGTGAGTCAAAAACACCATAGAAGACACTTCATAATGAAAAATTAAGGCAGGAATTAGAGATTTGTGGAATAAGTATTTTGATTAGTAATTCAAGAGCTAGAATTGATATGTTAGTGTTATGTTAGTCTTTGGAATTTTTAAGGAATAATTGATGCAATGTTTGGGGAGAAAAAAAACTATCTATTTTATCTTTGAATAAATTTGGGTTGTAAATTTCATATTGTTCAATGTATATAGAAATGACTATAGTATTATTTGAATAATAGGAATTTAAGGACCTCTAGTTGTTGCAGAAAGGTTTACTTTGGAAGTAAGTTATATGTTTGGGAATCTATTAGGTAAGTGGATAGCATTTCAACTGATTTATCAATAAAAAATTTTTCAAATTTTTACATAGATCATTCAATAAAAATTATATTACATATTTAATATTTTAATTAAATTATTTTTATTTTTATCTTGGAAATTATAAAAAAAATGTTAAAGGATATTTGAATTATGGCATATGTATGTGTTCTTCCTAACGAAGGATACTTTAAAATTGATGAGATTATTTCTATCGACTCTAGTTATTTTTGGATTACTCAATAAATGCCAAACATGGATATTAGTTATAAAATTTTATTTTGGCATATTTTTAACGTTCAAAACTATTCATACGAGTTTGACTTTGAAAATGAGAACTGTATTTTTATAGTGATGATTTTCTCACATGTCTGAAAATGAATTGGAGGGGATTTTATACAGAACACTGGTTGTTAACGGCAGTTCCGTTGGCCCTTGGCACCCCATGGTCAATGACTAGCTAGTTAAATTTTTGTGAACTTTGTTCTCATGTTTGTTATTCATAAGTTTAGCACATGCGTTTGTTTTCTTAGCATAAGTCGCATTTGGTTATTTACCCTCATAGACTATGTGTCCACATTTATTTCGTAGCTTAGGCTACATTTGGTTACATATTCTCGCCGACTGTGTGTCCATATTTGTCTTCGTGGCATAAGTCATATTTGGTTATTTATCCTTGTGAACTGTGTATCCATGTTTGTGAATTGTTCTGATAAATCCCCTAAAAATATGTAAATTTTTTATTAATTGGTGATTTCTTACGTAATGGTTTTTAATTTAGTGAGTACTATTATTTTATTATTTATTTAATCATTTTAACTTATCAAAATCAAATGTTAAAGCTACTTTGTCATTATAGATTTAAATGTTCTTATCATTAAAGTATATAGAACTTTTATTTCAAGTTTACAAATTTATTTACATTGAATTACTTTCTCTTTAATTATGTAATTATTATATTTTATTCATTTTGATTTTACAAAACAACATAGTTGGGATGTTATTCACTGAAAATTATTTTGGTCTCAGATAGCATAGCTGACCTTGTACCTCTGTCAGATCAATGAAGAGATTTGCTTCTGGATTGAAGTTCAGATGTCATTTTGGTTAACCTCTATTTTGATGTAAAATCACAATTTATACATTGTAATCTCTATAAATAACGTTTTAGGTGCTCCACATAGGCTATGGTTAGGATTCTTGTTCGATTACCTATATTGTTGATATGTGGATAGGAGTTGAGCTTCCTATTGCTATATTGTGTGAAAATGTTCTTATAATATTTTTGAAAAGTTCTATTCTCAAGGAAGGTGCCATTGGATTTCTATGAAAATTTATGAATTTGGTTATCATAAAAGGCATTTTATTAATTAACTTCACTCAGTATGATAGATACATGTATGATTGCAGAAGGCATTTCTCAAGTTAAGATTTAAGAGATGTAGTTTATGTAGATATTCTGTGTCGGTCACTCTTTAAAATTTTGGGGCATGACAAAGCATCTACTTCTAGTGCAAGGCTAACTAATCCTCCTAATTTTTCTCAATTTGAAAGGCAATCTATTCCTATCCAAGAGCCTAAAGTTGATTTAAAGGATGTGTTAGCCAAATTAATGACTACATAGATAAAGAATAATTAGGAGCAAGCAAACATTAATGCAAGGTTTGACTCATCTCTCAAAAATATAGAAACTCAAATTGGCTAGTTAGCTACTACTATAAATGCCTTGAGACAAGTGGCTTTCCAAGTAACACAATTCAAAATCCAAGACAAGAAGGTAGCAGACCTATAGAAGAATGCAAAGCTATCATGATAGAAAATGAAGAAGACCTACCCATCAAAACTTCAAGTTGTTGAAAAGAAAGGAGAAAGTGAAATGATAGATGTTGAAAATGAAAGACAAAGTCAAGGGTTATCTCATGGTGTCAAAAGTGGTGATGAATTTTCTCAAAGGAAGAATTACAACAAAGAAGAAGTTTACATAGGAGATGGGAAGAGAAAGAAATAAAGTGCATTGGAAATAGAGAAAGAGGTGAAATCAAAGCCATTATTTGTTCCTCCTTTACCTTTTCCTTAAAGATTTGTTAAGAAGAAGATTGATGAAGAATTTGCTAAGTTTTTAGAAGTGTTGAAGTAGTTACATGTCAATATCTTGTTTATGGATATGCTTGAGAATGTGCCAAGCTATGCAAAATTTATGAAAAATGTGTGTTTATCTAAGAAGAAAAGATTCCAGTAATTATTGAAAAGTGCTCTTCCATAATGAAACAAAAGATTCCACCAAAGGCTCTAGATCTAGGACTATTCACGGTTTTGTTTAATGTTAGAGATATTTTTAATAGTCATGCACTTTGTGACTTAGAAGAAAGTGTGAATTTGATGCCACTTTCTATATACAAGCAACTTGGTCTTGGGATTGCTATACCCACCACAGTTATTTTAAAGTTAGTAGATCAATCCTTACAATATCCAGTAGGGGTTATTAAAGATGTCTTAGTAAAGATAGATAACTTAATAATCCTAGTGTATTTTGTTGTGGTTGATTTTGAGAAGGACAAGGAAGCACTGCTCATTGTCGATCGTCCTATTTTAGTGACAACAAGAACTATTGTGGATGTTTATAAAGGAGAAATTACCATAAGGGTGTTGGGAGAAGAGGACAAATTCAAGGTTCTTATAGAGACAAAGGAAAGAAACAAAAACATGAGTAAAGAATTAGAATGCCTAAGAAGATGAACAAATTTGTTCTGGAAGCCTTATAAATGCCATAGTGTCTAATCAAAATGAATGGAATCCACCATGATAATTTGAAAAAGTCTGGCTGAGGACTATTAACCAAGCACTTTTTGGGAGGCAACCCAATTCTTATTTTCCTTTTACTTGTGGTTTTAGTTTGTTTGTTTAGTTGTCTTTGGTTTGATCTTCTTTTATTTGTTATGTTTGTAGGTTGCTGTGTTCTTGATGCATTTGGAAGCTCAAAGTCAAGTTTTGGAATTAAGGAACAAGCCAACAACATCTTAGGAAAGTGTTCTATCTTTGTGCTTTATTGCTTCTATTGTTATGCTCAAGGTCTTGTGTTGATTAATGTTGGATTGAAAGTTGTCAATTAAATGTTAGGAGGTGTGGAAGAGGGTATGGCATAATGATTTTGTTGATTGGGAAGTGTTTAGGCTATTTTCTTTGTTAGTTTTTGCTTTGTTTGCATATTTTTCTTAGGTTGTGAGTGTTTGTGTTCTTTGTTATGTTCGTCCTAACGAAAAGAGGTTTTGCTCAAGCAAAGGGTCTCTCTATATTTTGGTCCAGAATTCTAGAGAGCATCTTCGATGTAGTAAAATGGGATTTCACTTTAACAAAAGATGCTTCTGTGACTTTCCACCAAAATTCCAAATAGCACCTTCGCTACAACAAAACTTTGTTTTACTGGAGCGAAGGGAGCGAAGGGCCATCCTATGTACTGCTTAGCAAACTTTCAGAGAACAACTTTCCTGAAGTGAAACTTTGCTTCGCTGGAACAAAGTCTTTTGTTTAATTTAAAAAAAATCTTTTAAAAATTTTTTACGAATAAAAATATAAATCATAAACTTGTGAACATTTGTTAAAAATTCATATTTAAAAAAATTAAAAAAATTTTACTTCAAAAATATTTTGTCTTGTTTGTTTTATTACTTTAAAATTTAAACAAGTTTGAAAATTACTTTAAAAAAGCAAAAACTTATTGCTTTATTTGTGTGTGTTATTTTCCCAAACATGTTAAATAAAAATATTTTCTTTTTTTTAAACTATTTGCACCTTTCAAGTTTTCAATTCTACCCTAGAGATTTACTCTTCTCTTGTTTCTTTAGTCATCAACCCTCCTATTTTATGGTATTTGGTGGCACTTACCTTGTTGTCTACTGATGGCTAACATGCTATTGCTCATAGTTGGATGGCTAAAAAGGGTAGGCATCAAAGAATTTCAATCAAGTATCATCAAATGAAAATTAATCCACCTAGGTGAAGCAGCAATTGTATTCCATTCAAGAAATAACTAGAAGAGTGGAAGAGAATTAATGTACCGAGCATTGAGCTTCGAGCTCCATCATTGGCTCCTTCTCCTACTACTCTTGTTTTTGACTTGAGCTTCTATTCTAATAGAACTCTGACTTTTCTCTTGTTTTTAGATTTTCTTTTTCTTTTACTATTTAGTTTGGCTTTTATTCTCTTGAGGTTGTAACTGATAATTCACAACTTATTATTTGATGGTCTGTATCTAACTTCTTGTCTATAACTTATCCACTTTTCTATTTAAGTTATTAGCAAGTATCATATTTTTCTTGAGGGATATCACTCTCATCTCTCTATCAAATTCTTTCTATCTATCAACTCACCACATCTATTGGTTAGGAGAGTTCAGTGCCTCTTCTCCTTGTTTTTCTGTCTTTAAACAACGAGAACAATATTAATTTAGGGTGGGGTAGTAGCGACTTACTTTCAATTGGTCATTTTACATTGTCCTTAAATTTTTTTTTATTCCTTTTTCAATTAGGAGTTGATTGTAAATATTTGTACATATTTTAAAAAAATGATAAGAAAAATTTGAAAAATTTGAAAATATCATAAACATATTGTTTTAGCCATTTTTTTGTTTGTTTGTTAATGTGGCTAAGGTTAGATTGAATTGAGCTTAAAAGATTAAGTTTGATTGAAATTGAAGTCAATTTACCTTCCTAGATTTTTAGTAAATAGGTATGGATTAAGTTTGGATAATTGACCCTAGTTTATCCAAAAAAGCTTGTGAAATTTTGAGCCTACATGTTCATTCTTCTAAGAGGGAGTACACTTATTGTGATTTAATCTCTAGAAATTGTTGTTGAATCTTTATTGGACTTGTAATAGCTATTTACATACACACAATGATTTAGGCATTCATTTTTGAAGCTAGTTTGGCCAAATAACTATCCGTTTTCACATTATTCCTTTGTTTCACCCATTTGAACCTTAGCCTTATTTAAAAAAAAATTTCATTAGCCCCTTGTTGAGATTTATCCACTCTTCCATTCCTTTTCTTCTCGTTGACTACTTTAGAAAGTGCTAAGTGTTGAAATCTAAGAAGGAAAATGAAGGAATTAAGATTTAGACTTGAAATTAAAAAAAAAAGAAATACGAGGGAAGAAAAGCAAGAAGGTTTGAAAAAAAAAAAGAAGAAGACGACTCATACAAAAAGAAGAAAAAAGAAAAAACAAATTTGTATGACTGTTGTTAGATATGTGCATAAATAGTTCGGTGAATTTGTCATTTTGAAATAAGACTTTCCTTCATTTTCTTGATCTTTATATAAAAATGCGTAGCATTAACTAGAGGATGTGTTTATTTCTATTAAATATTCATTTCATTATCCACCTAAAACATTTTAACTCTTGAAAAGTTCTTTTGATTTGTAC